>NC_056750.1:279844706-280144706 GCF_019279795.1 Protopterus annectens | reverse complement strand
TTTTCTATTTGCGTCCCAAAAAGAGATTTGAATCCCTTTTCTGCCACAACTTCCACAATCCTAGATTTTTTAGCATTCCTCTTCCAAGAGGGACTAGTTTTTCAACTATCAAAGTCCAGCTGGCTTATTATCCAATCAATGCAAAGAATTAAGCAGCTGCATTGCTTGGAGAATAAGTTGTTTTAAATAAGTGAATGTTTTGGGAAATCTTAATGTCTGAAGAACTGTTGTATGTGACAACGTAAAAGCGCTTACAATAAAATACTTTTATTTTTGTTTTAATTCTGCCTGTGTACTGCCTCCTGATTTGCTTACAGACCTAACCATTATGCCAAGGATCCTACTGCTCCCTGAGACTTGGCTATTTTACTGCAAAGTTTGAAACAGTCCATTTGAACCCTCTGCCAAATCAGACCTACAGTTTTTGCCTTTGAAGACCCTTTTCCTAGTCATCATTACATCAGCTGGACAAGGATTTGAACTCCAGGCCCTTTTTTCTAAGCCTTCATACCTGGTCTTTCATAAGGACAGTGTGTCTTTACATATGAACCCATTATTTTTGCCTAAGGTGGTTCCTGTGTCTAAGACTAATCAGCTCATCAGCCTCCTGTTTTTCTTCCCAAAGTTTTACATAAAAGTAAATAGATGCTGCATTTCTTGGACGTACAAAGGCAACTTTTATTTTATCTTCATCGAACCAATGATTTCAGAAAATCTGACCAACTGTTTGTCTCCTTTTTTCATAACAGATTGGTCATTGCAGTTTCCAAAGTAACTAGCGAAATGGTTGACTGATTGCATATCCTTTGTCTGTAAACAGAGAGGTTTATCTTTGCCTAAGCCTTTTGGTCAAGAGCTTTGATGGGTGACATTTGTTTAGCTACTGCTTGGTTCATGCTCATACCTTTATTGCTCATTACAAGTTGGACTTGATTTCTTGGAACAGAGCTGTCTTTGGCTCTGCAGTACTTACAAATATCCTTCCACAAGGATTGCTCAAGGTTCGTCTAGCTGGGGACTCTGTCCATCAGTTGAGGAATGAATGCAAATGACAACATCAGATGCAAAGGTTATGTACCTACCATAACTATGGATCTGAGCTGTCATTTTCATTCTTCCTCAACTTCCTACTCTCTTAACCCCCTTTCCTTTCTTACTGGAGGACACCTAAATGATTTTTCTTGGGAACTCTTCATTCCTTGTTTGAGCTTCAGTTTTATGTCTACTATTTCTTTTCTATTTATTCTGTATAGAATAAACTATTTATGAGGGCAGCAAACTCAATCTGAGGTATGTTAAGTTGGTGGGGCATTATGGATAAGGGAGGAGCTCGAGAGTTGGATCCATGAATCGAGTGAAGAGGCTGAACTGGATCCAAGGTCAGATTTGAGATCCATCAGTTGAGGAAGAATAAAAATAGAAAACACAAATCCATCATTATGGTGAGTACATAACTTTTGTTTATGCCTTGTCTTGGATACAGATTCCTCCTCTAAATGGCAAACCGTGACCTCTACACAATCAGATTCATCTGCTTCCACCCATTTTACAGGAGCTTTGAGCACAAGGCACAATAGAGCCAGTGCCAGAAGAATTTATGGGAAAGGTGTTTTACTCCAAACTTTTCCTAGTGTCAGAGAAAGAAGGGCAGTGGAAACCCATACAGGATTTCTCCCTACTAAACACCTTCATAAAAGTGGCCAGTTTCAAAATGCTGTCTCAGCATACATGTCTACCTTTCATTGTACTTCAAGATTTTCTAGTATCCCTAGATCTAAAGGATGCATACCTCAATATACCAATTATGACCATTTGCAGGAGATTCCTCTCTGCTGGCTCATCTCATTATTGGGCTTTCCACAACCCCAAGAGTTTTCACAAAGTGTCTGCCACCAATGCTCGCCTTCTGCTGAGCACAGAGAGTTCAGATTTTTCCTTCTTAGGTGACCTATTAATCCAAGATACATCACATTGAGTTCTCCAACAACACCTTCAGTTCACCCTCCTCCTTCTGTGTCAGTTGTAGCCATCTTAGGATCTTTTTTTCTAGGTGCAGGCTGGACAGAGAATGCAGGCCTTCTTATCTCAAGAAAAGATGAAGAGCCCTACAAGCTACTTCCATTACTTTCCTTTCATCAGATAATGTTCAACAATGGAGATCCTAAGGGCTCTGGTATTCATGATGGCTATTATCCCAATGCTCCCCCTAGCCAAACTACATATGAGGAAAATCCAATGGTACCTGAAAACAACTGGTCTTAGCACTCACACCCTCTGGACACAGTGACCCCTCTTTTACCAGGTCTCATACGGGAGCTGTTATGGTGGAAGGAGAAAGCGAATCTCAACCCAGGGCTTCCTTCACTCCAGCCTAAGTTCAGAAAATGCACATGGATACTTCAGACAAGGCATGGGGTGCCTGGATAGGTAACTTAATGAGTGGAAGGCAGATGGCAGCCAAGGCTATTAAAAGAGTACATCAACATGAAAGAAATAAATACACTCAACCAAGCTCTAGGTTTTTCGTACCTCTGTAATATGGTAGATAACAAGGAGGGATCAGATCTTACCAATTGTGCAGATTAGTTCAGAAAACTTGGGACCTTGCCACCAAGAAAACATCACTCACAACTACATAATCCCATTATAAGACAATATTCTGGCAGACTCGTTAAGTATGTTCTTATGAATGGACCCTGAACAGACGGTTTTCCAGGGCATCCTTCACCTTTGCAGGACCCCCTCAGATAGACCTGTATGCTTCAAAGACAAACAGCTTATATTGGTTTGCACCAGGGACCCTTGCCCCTCAGATTGGAGGACAGATGCTTTCTCCTTTCCGTGGACAGGAAAGCTTCTCTATGCCTTCCCTCCACTACCCCTTATCTCAAAAAAGAAAAAAAAAACAAAAACTTTGTTAGTGATTCCATTATATCTATGGTAGCGTTGGTTCCCCTGTTCTTTTTCTTCAAGTCAGAGGCAAGTACTACAAACTGCCACAACAAGTGGATCTCATCACTGAATAGAAAGGGTTACTAATTAATCCCGATATGTCATCCCTAAGCCTAAATCTGAGGATGATAGGGTTCTGATTCCTTATATGCACCATTTTTCTGAAGATGTCGCTAAGGTTCTCCAAGAAGCTAGGAGACCTACTACTCAAATATTTTATATAGCAAAGTAAAAGAGATTGTCATGTTGGTGCCAAAGCTATCTATGTGAGCCATTTCATACAGGTCTGGTTTCTTCCATCAAAGTTCACCTGTCAGCCATCTCTGCTTGCTTGCCTCATTCCACTAATAATGTCCAGATCTGAGGTCAGACTGTTCCTTAAAGGGGTACTACATCTGACAACACCTATTAAACCCATTACCCCCTACTTGGGACTTCAACTTTGTGCTGAAGAAGCTTACCTTACCTTCTTTTGAACCGGTAGCATCAGCAAATCTCAAATTCTGTACCTGAAAAACTATACTTCTTCTGGCCCTCTTCTGGCCCTCACCTCAGCTAAAAGAGTTTAGGAGCTTCAGGCACTCATAGCATTCCCCCCTTACATATTTTTCACAAAAGACAGGGTGACCCTCAGGACAAATCCTTCATTTGTGCCTTACATAATGAATGAGCTGTCCCTCAATCAGGCCATAAACCTACCTTCTTTCCCAAACCACAGAATCTGGGGAAAGGTTACTACATTCTTTGGACATTCATAATCAGCTAAGATTCTATCTGGACAAAACAAAATCCATTTGAAATCTAATCAACTGTTTCTTTCTTGGACTCTAAACTGACCAACTGGTATCCAAGCAAATCATTGCAAGGTGGATCTCTAAGACCATCTCATTTTGTAACTCCCTGCATGTAAAGTCCTTGCCCTCATGCCCTCAAGCTCACTTTATTTGAGCAGTAGCAGCCTCTGGAGCATTCTACAAAGAAGTGGATGCCAAGCCAATTCTCGAAGCTGATAACTGGTCATCTGTGCACCCTTTCAGTAAATGCTACAGGTTAGATGCATTTTTTATGGTCTAGAACTGCTTTCACTAAGTCATTCCTATCTGGCCTGTTGGACAGTTCTACTTCTTTTGAACCAGTCTGATGTACTTTCCCTTTACCTCCGGGAATCACCCATATTTTAGTAATACTGCAAGACTGTTTTTAGACAGGACATAGTACAATTGTGTAAGAACTTACCATAACAGTAGATGTCCAACTGATCACTGTTGCCGTATTTCTTCCCACCCTCCTTCCCCTCTTTGTTTTTATCTCCTTTCTCCTTATTCCCCTCAGTTCCTATCTAGTGAAACACCCTAGAATTGTTGGGGCTTTCTTACCACTTCATACTGTGCCCCTTCTAGCTGACCAGTCTTATGTCTCAGGGGTCTTCAGGCTTCTGGCTTGGAGAGGAATTACACTCACATTCTGCCTATTTACCCCCATGCTTGTGAGCTGAGGTCACACATTGGACATACAATCTTAGGAAGGTAAAGCTTTGGTACCCTGGCCAGTGTCAGCGGTGATATTCCATATGTTAGGAATACTGCAACACTGATGAGTAGGATATCTACTGTTATGGTAAGTTCTTACACAACTGTACTTTATGTGATTAGCTACATGGAAATTTAATAAGTAAATTATCTGATGATCTCCCTAGATTCCAAAATGAGTTATGCAGTAGATAAGACAGTTTGCCAAGTTGCAGTCCTTCAAAGTATTATGGGGATCTTGGTTTAGTAGCTTTCCTAATCATACATTTCAAAATATTGAGGAGTATTTATACATCATTTGACAAAATGAATACTCTTACAAATTAAAGATAGATGCTCGTTGTATTCTGCACTATTTCATTTATAACTTCTTGTGACTTTTACCACAGTAGGCTGAAGGTCTGTCGTGATTTTCAGAACTTTACATACTCCCATTCATCTGGATATTGGCACATCAGTGGTATAAAAAGGATGTCCACCTGATTCATCTTTAGATGTTCTTCATAGTCACTGTTGGAGTACTAATTTTTGGGTCTTCCTGACATGCAAAATCCTGCAAATTACCCGATTTTCAGAGTCTATTTATCATCCCTAGCCATTGAACATCTGAGGACTGATGTATGGATGTCAGGGTATAAGAGGGGTGTCCATTGATGTCATCTTCAGTTCTTTCTACTTGTACAGTCTAATGCACTACTACCCTATATGAGACTTGTAGTCTTGTCATTCAGCCTGTTTCTCCAGGGTTTGTTGTAATCTGCTATCAGATAAGTACCATGTTTGGGAAAATTTTCTTCTGATTGTTTGAAAAGGTCAGTAACTGTTTGCAGTGCGGGGAAACAAATTCTGCATTTTTTTGTCTGTTTTGTTTGGGGCCTCAGCACAACATTTCTAGTTATCAGGATTGTACTACATTTTGAGCCAAGACCCTTGAGTGTAGGGCTGAAGTCTTTACAGACCAAATATAGAGTCATTAGACCAGGTTATTTCTGTTTCTTTTCATTCCTCTGCTTGGTCAACTACCTTGCTGAAGAAACACAAAGACAAATGTTTGAAGGAAAAGGATTCAGCAGATGACATGGATCCTTTCTCATCAGCGTTCATACAGTCTGATGACTCAGATGAGGCACTTATACAGCCCCCCTGTTCAATGACTACTAGGCCTGAGTCCTCTCTCATGACCCCTTGGGAGGCCACCACGGCAACAAACCATTCGATTATGGTTACTTCAATATTGGTTGGGTCCAAAGTCACTCTGCAGGCTTTGGCTCCCAACATAGGAGTGCTGGTTACTGAGGGAGATAGTTTATCTTCTTTGGCTGTTGTACATGAAAAACTTCAGAAAAATAGACTGGTTGCCTGACCTTATACAGAGGCTTTCTTGTCTAAATGAACATCTAAACTAAAGAGACCAGTCAGCTTGCCTCAGCCTACTAGCCAGTATCCTCTACAACCTAGGTTGAAACTTGGGACATCTGATGTCAATTTTCATTCTGTCCTCAAACCTGTGGGTTCAGATCGGATCCTAGGATCTGACTCTGCCGTTGCAATAGCTTGTGGCAACCAAAAAACTCTCGAGCTCTTCCCTTACTCATAATGCACCTCAGCTATCTTTCTGTTTTGCCCACTTAAAAAAATCCATATTCATTATAGACAGCAATATAAACAATCCCCCTAGTGGCACAATTACCTTTTCCAAAATTATTGTGAAGGGTAAATTTCGTAAGGGAACAGTAATCCCGTCTAAGATGTAAGGACATTGTTTACATGCTTCACAATGGGAGGTTCCTTTACCATTAAAATTTAAAGGGGCCCTAACTTGTTTGAAATAGAATTTAAGGTTTCTTCTAGTTTTTAACACAACATTTGGCCCATCCCTTAGAACCCAAAAATTTCAGGGTTTCCCTTAAAAATGATCCAGTTTTTAGAGATAATATCCTTTATTTCCTTGGAACCAAACCCAAAAGGAACTACCATACTATTATTAAAATTTTGCTTCTTACCTTCTTTCCTATTCCCTTTTTTGAAACCTTGAAACTCATATGTATCATCCCCTAAGATTCATTTAAACTTAGTAACCCAACCATTAAGGACTTCCTCACCTATTTTCCTTAATAGGTCGTAGAGATAGCTCCTTTCGAGACACATCTGAAAAATCTTTCCCACCTCAACCTTAAAGTTTGTAAAGTTTGAACACATTCTCACAGCTCAGACTAACTGCCCCTTATAGATGTTTCTTTTAGTATACTGGGGGTGATTGCTCTGAAAGTCCAAATAACTGTTGGAAAATGTATCTTTCCTAAAAATTTTTGAGGCACAAGTAGAGTTAAAAATATATAAAAAATAATATAAACACTCCGTGAACAGTCCAGAGTTAAAAACAAATCCCTTTTATTCCAATTTGCATCCTCAAATACCATAGCCTGCCATACAAATCATACAATTAAGTAGTCAAGGAAGACACTGTGCTAAATACTGTTTAAGATTCAATAACATAAAAATACAATAATAACAAATGTTAAATCTTGGTAAATAATTTATCAAATAATTAATACTGAGTTGATGTCTTGCTTGACTGCTTAATTGTATGATTTGTATGGTAGACTATGGTATTTAAATAGTAGGAAGTTATGTAGTGGGTTGGCTGTAAAAGGATGTAATTCAGCATTGAAACATGACTTTGCTGATGCCTAGGGAAGGTGAAAGTGCTTAGTCATGCTTTTTAACTTGTGTGGATGTAAATTGGAATAAAACGGATACATTTTTAACTCCATACTGTTTGTGGAGTGTGTTTAAATTATTTTTTATATAGTTTATTACTTTGAGAGTTAAAAATATCCTTGTACAGGGTAACATCTAAGTAGTCTATACTTGTAGTAGAAACTTTGGAAGTAAATTTAAAATAGGTACAAACATTATTCAAAAACACATCAAAATCCTCTATTTCCCGTGATGACTTTTTCCACAGACTAAAAATGTCATCCAGGTAACGTAAATAGATGTACCATCCTTCCTTAAATTTTGAAGTAAATAGAAACTTTTTTCCCCAAGCATATAAGACCAAATTGACATAAATGGGTGAACAACTTGTACCCACAGCAACACCTTGTCATTGTACCATTAATTTCTAATTTCAGAAAGAAAATCCCAAGAATCCCATAAAAAATAATCAATAGGTTTAATAGCAGTTTTTTAATAATCTATCAATGAAAGCTCCTAAGGGGTAGGTAGAGCTATGCTGTGCTGCTATGATAACTCTATATGGTGGTTGAATAATGTTTTTATAATTTTTTTGGGATTCCAAATGCTTTAGGGATAAGAGCGTGTTCATTATACAAAATAATATATAATTCTTCTGAAATAGAACTCTGTAGGAGAATGTCTTCTAAAAATAATTGAATTCTCTCATACATCAAGTGAATCTCATTTTTAGTATTTAACTGTGTCATGACAATTTTCTAGTAATTGACACACATAATCAAATTTTCTACCAGAACTACCCCTCTACCTTGTCCAGTTTCATAATCCTAATATTAACATTACTTCTGAGTGCTTTCATCAAACTAATTTCTTGTTCTGTTAAGCTAAACCACCTCCTTCTGTTCTTATTAATAAATGACTGTTCCTCAACAGAACATGCCTTTTCAAATGACACAATGGTGAGGTGGTTGGGGGGGGGGTGGTTAAAAATATGTTTTTTTTCTTGTTGAAAGTCTCATGGTGTAGATGTTCTTTAAACATTAATTGAAAATTAAGTTTTCTCGTATACAGTTTCAACTCTATAAGACCATCAGCTACTTCTACTTTAAATGAGGGAACAAATTTAAATCCTCTTTTGAAAAGAGAAAAGTATGTCTTGTCTATATTCATTTCTGTATAGTTAAAAATATTAAAATCTTGAAATAATAACTTACCATCAATGCTTTGGTATTAACACTCATAGAGCCCTCTCCAAGGGTACTGTTGTTAGCTAATTGCTGTTTGTGTTCCCATTCCTCAAAAATTTCCCCCTACCTTTGTTCCACCTGCCTTTTGGGGCATGGACCTGAGGTAAAAAAATATTTTGTCTATAGATTTTCTCAAAGGGAGTAGTTGGTGTCATAATCAACCACTCCATCCCTGTCTTGATCATTGACATCTAAATCAACTTCTTGTGGTTGCTCCTGTCCTGAGTATTCCCTGTGAAATCCCTCCATTTGATGATTACCCCCAATGTTCTCTGTATGTAAAGAATCAGTAAAGTTATCATAATAAGACTTGGGTAAAGGATACGCTATCCATTCACATAGTCATTCTCATCCCATAAAAAATTTTTGTGTTTGAATTCCAAATTAACCTTCACCTGATGCTCAATTCTATTAAAATAATCTCATATTTTGAGACATTTGAAGGAAAAAGTAAATCATCTAAAATATCATTATTCAACTTATTCAGTTCATCTAAAAGTTTCTGAATATTAGAATTGGTAATTTTAATAATAAAGTGCATTAACTTAACCCCATGTTGGTCAAACATTTCCAAAGGTTCATTCAGTTCAACATCACTTGCTTGTAAGCCATTAGGAAACTTAAACATCCTCAAACCTTTTGGTGCCTGGTTATTTTTAATGCATTGATTTAAAAATAAATGATCACACTGAAGGCTCCTTACCTTAGAAGGTTTTTATTCAAAGTCCAAAAGTTTCTTCTGAAAAGTTTTTGGTGGCTGGGAATGAAGTAAACTCGTTCCTTCCAAGGGGAAAGTTAAATCCATATTAATACAGTCTTGGATTCATTAGACCAGTTCTTGGAGTCATTAGACCCATTATAGAGTACAACACCCCTTTTGGTATGTACCTCACAAGACATCTACAACAACTGGAAAGGCCATGGAAATACCTCACAAAGAGCAAAGAGAACTGGCCAGATCACCGCTGCAAAGACCAAATCGCTGTGCACCAAATATTTGTAAACATCAAAAACAGCAAACGTGTGTGTCTTTCACCACAACATGTAACAGAAACTAAAAAGACACAATAGGACAAAAACAACAGTATAAAAGCTTCCTGGTAGTGTAAGCCAAACTGAATAAAACTCTCAGTGGACTGTAAAAACACTTTTATTAAGAATAAGTCAAGTGCTTTCATCCCCCAAAAATAGGACTTCTTCAGAACTGCTTAAAAAAAAAACAAATTATGATTTTATGTAATTAAGTTTTTTGTACCTTTTATTACCTGAATCACATTCTTTTACTGGTTCCGTGCTATTTATTGAATTACTGGATAATTGTTTGGTCACATGATTTTATGTAATTAAGTACTGTTTATTTAAGGAACATAGTTTATTTTTTTCTCTTTTTAGTTTCTGTTACAAGTTGTAGTGAAAGACACACACGTTCGCTGTTTTTGGTGTATACTTAGATTCTTCCCCTTTTTACAACTCTCCATTATAAGTTTAACAAAAAAATTATCCTTTGTTCCATATTACTTTTTTTTGTTACCTTTTGTTCTATTGCTATGATTGAGTTTTCTTCTAAATGACTATAAACTTTGTTGACATCAATTCCGGTATATAGTTTACACATTGTTGGAAGGCAAGTTATTGGTCTATAGTTTTTATGATAGCCTGCAGGTTACTCTTCAGGAGGAGTATAATTTTTCCTGTTGTTAATCAGGTTGGTGTCTGTTCTGGATGTGCATACATATGTAAAGATATTAATAATTTTAGCCATAAGTTAGGTCCTGCATCTGGGCCTGGAATTTTCCAATTAGGAGCTTTTCGTAATGTTGTTTCAATTTCCCTGAATGTCACTTCATCCCATGTCATATCCTATACATTTGAACTTCTTACTGTTTCTTTTACTTGTTCTCTTCATTCAGCATCTTTGTTATATTCCACAGGGTCTTCATAGATATTTCTCCAAAATGTGTCTATGTCTTCTTTTTTGTGTTATTTCTATTCCTTTTGCTTTGTTTCCCAATTCTGTATAAAACCTTTCTGGGTCATCAATGAATTGCTTATTTTGTGTTATATTTATCTGCATATCTTCTAAGTTTTAATGCCTCTGCAGATATCCTTAGTTTATTATTTGCAATAGTGTACGATAGATCCTGGTCTGTTCTAATACTGCACATTGCTTTTATCATGTCTTTCTTTCTAAGTATTTTTGTTGATCTGTTCCTTCTTCTGTACTCCTCTAACAGTGACACTTCTTATCTTTATTACTTTATAGTTTTTTCTCTGTTCGATATTTCCATGATGGTATTTAGTTTCTTCCCTTTCTTTCCCTTATTGCCCTGTACTGTTGTGGTAAGCCTTTATAATTTATCTGCACAGTAATATATCATATTTGCTTTTGTTATCTCACTTGAATTTTTGTTAATAGTCTTGATTACTGTGTGCATTTATGTTATTAAACTTCTAACATTTTTGGTCTTATTGACTATTTGTAAGCTGTTTCTTTCATCAATCTTAATATGTCTATCCATCTCAAATAAGTCAAACAACTCTTCACATAGATAATTTCTAAACTGAGGGCATATTCTTTGTTTTCTCCGTTTCCTGCAGGCATTCTACAATAAGTTCCAGAGCATCATCCTGTAGCATATTCTCTTCAGATGCATCCTGCATCATCCATTACTGTTGCATAAGGGAACTCATTGGTGCACTGAGTCAGAGCTGCCACAGTTTCTTGCTCCTTCCGTTGTTATGCAACTCCATCTGAACTTTTGCACTGGTTACCTACTGAAGGCAACAGAGCATCTTCATGTGGCAAGTGATAAGATGCTTCCCATTCCACCTGTTTCTCCTTAACTGGGGGACTCATTCTTCCATCATGCTGTGACGTTATCAGAGTTGGATTTTCTACACTAAATCCTTCACTTTGCAGGTAATCCATAACTTAATTTTCTGTTTAACTTCTCCATTGCTAATCCTCTTTTCTACATTCCCCCTTTGTTTTCTTATGTTTTATATTGTGAAATTTTCCATATCCAAATGCTCTTGCCTGAATTTCTCTTCAAATATCTTCCAGTAATGCTTTTTTGCATTGATTAGTTTTGTTTTCTCTTTTGCATAAATATTGCATCATATTAAATATATTTTTCTTTCCCATGTCCATATTTCTTCTTCTAATGTTTCCTGCTCCACCTGTTTCTCCTTACTTTGGGGACTCATTGTTCCATCATGCTGTGATATAACCTGTGTTAGACTTTCTGCACTAAATCCTTTACTTTATAGGTTCCGATAACTTTAGCTTCTATTTCACTTCTTCTGTTCTACATTCTCCCTTTGTGATTTTATTTTTGTATTGTGTAATTCTCCATATCAGGATGCCTTCTTTTATTTCTTCTTCAAATATCTTTGGAACTGCTTTTTTGTATTGATTAGTTTGGCTTTCTCCTTTGCATAAATATTGTATCAAATCAGATCTGTCTTTCATTCCCATGTCCATATTTCTTTTTTCATAGCTTTCAAAAATCTCTCGGTTTTGTTCTTTATATTTATACACTTCATCAGTCACTTCTTTTTCCAAATGACCTAAAGTTTCTTTATCTATATAATGTTTTCCATGGATCTGTTGTATTAATGAACACAAATTTGTATTTGAAGTTGTTGATGTTTTTTTTTTCTTGTCCAACTATTTTTCTTTTTTCTAATTTCTCTCTTAATATTTTCTAATACCTTTTATTTGGAAATTCTGGGCTTCTTGCATAATAGCAGCAATGTAGTAAAAAATAAACTGCAAGGATACACCACGAGAAAAGATGAGTAAAATCTTGCTTTATTCCAGTAAAAACGTGAAGTAGGATAAGCGCTTTCGCGTGCGCTATGCACGCTTCATCAGATCAATTAAATTAAGTTAAAACAGTTCTTATATAGTAAAATTCATCCAATAAAATTGTTAGCATCAAATTGAACTAATTAATCAATTAGAACCTTCTTACATTAAGCTTCTAAAGCTGAAACCAAATAGATAAATTTTACTAAGCTTCCTGCATCGTGTAAATTCACATTCAGTGATCGCAAAGCAAGCCTTTTCTTATTCTATTATTAAGAGCCACATATAATTTTCTTTCAATAAGTGACATTAATCATACATTTATATAATATATTTGCGTGGAAATCATGTTAGATATTCAAGTTGTTTAGAACTCAGATAGATGTGCATTTAAAGCACTAGTTCCCATTAATTACAGTTTGTTGAAAAGTCTTCCTTCATCCCGTAATGTACAGTCTCAATAAAATCACTTCAATATACATAAACAAATCTTACATGATGTCATTTGTTAAATCTTTTCGCCAATGCATAAGGTATGTCAATAATATGTCAAGCTTATACATTAATAATTAATTTCCACTAATTTCTGAGAAAGACAAGTGTCTAAAGGTCATAAAATATAGACATCAGATCTTTTCCAATATAAATGGATCAAACTAACAGACCATAATAGTCAAGTGTCACTTCATTCATATGTACCATATCTCTTAGTTCTATATTCTATATTTCATCATTCATTAAAGAGGCAAATAAAGTTAAGACTGGCATCATGACAATTGATGTATTAACAATAATAAATATAATAAATATAACAGACAGGCTAAATATAATATAATAAATATGGTATAATAAATGTAAATATAAATGTAATCAAGCTAATAAATAATGCATAATACAGCATTGATCTGTCATGTCTAAAGAGACTATATAATTTTTCCTTGCTATTTTCCTCTAAATAAGAGGCATTCAATAGTGAAAATGATGAAAATATTAAAATAGTATTGAAAGTATATTAAAGTAACAATATATTAAAAATCTAAAAATGTATATTGATTAATATATCTGTTTACAAAATATTAAGCCATTAATTCTGAATAAGGACATTTTACCTAGAAAATACATATATATTCAAAGTAAATAATATAAAATAACACGCAGAGAATAAGAAAAATAGAGTAGATAAATAAATATCACCCTATGCTCTGCAAACCATTATGAAATGTTGCCCCTTCCTTCTGTACCAACATAACTAATAATGATATACATTCTAGTTACATATACCAACACAATTTAAATCCTAATAAAAGTCATTATTATGATTCCCACAATAAAATAAAATAAAACAAAAAAGTAAACTATGAATATAGTACAAGACCTTATTTATTTCTATTTCATTCTTATCTTATTGCAGCATATCAAACTTCAATACTTTTACTCTTATCAGATTTTGGTATAAATATTCCTATTTCCATAAAAGACTAGAGTCAAAAAATCCTAATAGTAATTATCAGCACTATGGTACTATCTCTTTTCAAGAATAGGCTTCAAGGACACATAATTATTAATTCCTGGTTCCTTATGTGCTCCGGATTTGAAAATCCAGTCTAACTCTATTTTCAATAGATGGTTAACATTATCCCCCAGTCTATTGCTCATTCTCACTACTTGCAATACCCTGAATTTAAACTCATGTGTAGGATTAGAATTAATATGTTTCACCAGTGCATTTAATTCATTCCTTTTGCGAATGTCGTATGTATGATTGTAAATACGTTCTTTCAATTTCCTTTTTGTTAATCCAATATAGAAAGCTTCGCAAGATGTACAATTCGCCATATAAATCAAATTAGCGCTGTTACAGTCAGCATATGTTCTTGGTTTAAATTCATAAAAACCATATGGATGTCGATAGTCTTGTGTAGTATTTATAAATTTACACATGTTACAGCGCTTACAGGGGAAAGTACCCCATAGTGCATCATTACTATGTTCACTCATATCACTAAAGCTTCTCGAAAAAATATCTTTCAGGTTATCACATGTCTTAAACATAAAAGTAGGTTTCTGTCCCACTAAAAGCCTAATATCATCCATCATAGTCAGGATATTCCAGTTCTTGGTTATTACTTTCCTAATATGTGCATTGTCATTCGTATATTTCATTAAATAAGCTATTTTATTGCTATTTTTATCCCTTTCACTATATTCTGTTACATATTTGAATCTATCATAGCCTGTTTCTATATTTTTCTTTGCTGTGTCTTCTTGATTCATATCTTTTAGATTCAAAAATGAAAATATAATATCATCTCTTATTTCCTTAATTAAATTGTAATTATAGCCTCTTTCTGTAAATATTCGTACCATATTATCGGCTTCTTCTTTTAATATGAGTGGATCCTTACATAATTTAGTCAGTCTTAAAAACTGACCTTTCATTATCCCTGTAAAAGTATGTCTGGGATGCATACTGCTTTGTTCTAACATATTATTCTTCCAGCATTTCTTTCTAAAGATCTTCGAGGTCAAATTGCCTTCTTTATTAAAATATAAGTTCACATCCAAGTAATTAATACTTTCTCTGGAATATTCAAATGTAAATTTCAGAAATTCTGTGGTGGATTCTAAATATGTAATAAATTGCTGTAATTCTACGACTGTCCCATTCCAAAATAACACCACACATCATCAACAAATCTTCTATAAAAACATATTTTTTCCATCCAAATACTATTAAATAAACATGATTTTTCCCAGAAATATAGGACCAGATTCGCGTAAGAATTCGCACATGGGGTGCCCATGGCAACACCCCATGTTTGAAGATAATATTTACTATTAAATAAAAATACATTATTATATAACACCAAATCAAGCAATTGGCTTATCAATATTTATCTATCTGCAGAAAAATCACTTTCATTCATCATGATTTCACGAATAGCTTGCAGCCCATATTCATTTGGTATGCAAGTGAACAAATTGCATATATCTAATGTCACTAATATTAATTTACCTGAAATCATTTGGTCTTGTGGGATCAAATCTATCCCTTGTAAAAGATTTTGTGTGTCTCTTAAAATAGTATCTATTTTGTCAACAATAGGTCTAAGCATTTTTTCTAAAAATATTGAGAGGTTATAAGTGGCCCAGTTTCTCCCAGAAACTATAGGTCTCATTGGTATAGGTTTAATCTCCTTATGTATTTTGGGCAAACCTTTTAAAGTTGGTATGAGTGGCTCCTGAATGTACAAAAAATCATACATTTCACTGCTAATTTGGCGACACATGAGTAGATCATACAGGTTGTTTTTTATATTACTAATTATTTTAATAACTTGCCCTAGGACCAACTCACTATAACTGTTTGTGGAGTTAAGAGATGTCTCAATGTTTTTAATATATTCTTCTCTATTCAATATTACTACTCCGCCACCTTTATCAGCGGAGGTAATCAAGATGTTGTTATTTCTCCTCAATTCTTGAAGTGAATGATACTCATTTCTGTCTAAGTTACAAAACTTGTTGCTAACATGCTTTAAAGAATAAAATTTATACAGGTCATTCTCACATGACTTTACAAAACATTCTACCATGGCTGGTAGTTGAGGAGAGAAAGTACTCTTATTTTTAAAAACATCCACTTTAACATTAACATTTTTAGCAGCTTCGGACAGGCTCTTCTTATCACTAAAAAACAGCTTTAAAGCAATGTTCCTTGCAAACATTCTCAGATCGGTAAAAGTTTCTGCCAAAACACTCGGTTGTGACGGAATAAACTTTAACCCTTTATTTAACAGAGACAAGTCAGAATCAGACAAAATATAATTAGAATGATTAAACACCAAGCCAGTCAGTTTAGAGTTCTTTTCTGTTGCCCGTACCTGTCCTGTGAATACTTTCATTTTCTCGGTCCCCGACTCGTTGATCTCCCTCTGTTGAATCGATCCTTCTTGATCGGAAAAGGGCCATCAGTAGGTTTATTAAAAATAATGGTGTTACGTCTAATCGTGCCTGTCCTTTCAGGATCGTCAACGTGTACCAACGCCTGTTGATTCGGGGGTGGAGTACTATAGTTCTGACTCTCTATGTGTTGTTGCCTTCTCACATCGCTTGGTTCAGTAGGACAGGAAACGGCTCCAGTCAATGGCGCCAAATTTAAATCAGTAGTTCTTCCTGCTTCCGGTTCTCCGCTTTGCGAATGAATGTTACAATTGATTCTAGTACTATTGGCCTCATTTACTCTGGGCCAAACAAAGATGTTACCCATTTTGAAATCTTGAACATCTCTGGCTAATTTTCTTTCTTTTATATTCTTTAGTTTATCGCTGTAAATATTAATCTGTGCACAGATGTTACTGAGCTTCCTTATGCATGTCTCTGATTTAAAACGGTCAGTTATATCTTTATACAAAATGTCTATTCTCTTTTGTAGCTCAGCTTCAATAGGTTCAAAATGTTCTAATAGTAGATTAATGTACTTGAAACCAAGCTCCAAGTTCATTTCTTGCCATTTTTTAAGCAAAGCAGGGTATAATTGACCATAAGTAGGCATGCACAGGACGCGCATGCCTCTCGGTATAACCTTAAAGTGGTTACATGCTTGTAAATGTTTCCTTTGCCAAGACAGTCTCTGGAGTTTATAAAAATTATTCTCTAACTCTTTAGTTGGGTCATGAAACTCAGTCATATTCTCATCACCAACATTAGTTGTTATTATTGTGCTCACCGTTTCTGAGAAGTTCAGATTCAGCAAAGGATTGTTTTTTTTGTGGTAGAAAAGCATCAATGTTAAGCATATTCAATTTCCCCTCTGGGTTGTAGTCCAATTCCACTTCGGTATTCTCCATAGCGTGGAGGTAACGATACAAAACAGCAAACAACAAAAAAGTAGAATAATATCGTTAGCTCCCAAAGTATCCTTCAGCAAAAGTTCTGGAAACAACGTAGTAAAAAATAAACTGCAAGGATACACCACGAGAAAAGATGAGTAAAATCTTGCTTTATTCCAGTAAAAACGTGAAGTAGGATAAGCGCTTTTGCGTGCGCTATGCACGCTTCATCAGATCAATTAAATTAAGTTAAAACAGTTCTTATATAGTAAAATTCATCCAATAAAATTGTTAGCATCAAATTGAACTAATTAATCAATTAGAACCTTCTTACATTAAGCTTCTAAAGCTGAAACCAAATAGATAAATTTTACTAAGCTTCCTGCATCGTGTAAATTCACATTCAGTGATCGCAAAGCAAGCCTTTTCTTATTCTATTATTAAGAGCCACATATAATTTTCTTTCAATAAGTGACATTAATCATACATTTATATAATATATTTGCGTGGAAATCATGTTAAATATTCAAGTTGTTTAGAACTCAGATAGATGTGCATTTAAAGCACTAGTTCCCATTAATTACAGTTTGTTGAAAAGTCTTCCTTTATCCCGTAATCTACAGTCTCAATAAAATCACTTCAATATACATAAACAAATCTTACATGATGTCATTTGTTAAATCATTTTGCCAATGCATAAGGTATGTCAATAATATGTCAAGCTTATACATTAATAATTAATTTCCACTGATTTCTGAGAAAGACAAGTGTCTAAAGGTCATAAAATATAGACATCAGATCTTTTCCAATATAAATGGATCAAACTAACAGACCATAATAGTCAAGTGTCACTTCATTCATATGTACCATATCTCTTAGTTCTATATTCTATATTTCATCATTCATTAGAGGCAAATAAAGTTAAGACTGGCATCATGACAATTGATGTATTAACAATAATAAATATAATAAATATAACAGACAGGCTAAATATAATATAATAAATATGGTATAATAATTTCTCTCTTAATATTTTCTAATACCTTTTATTTGGAAATTCTGGGCTTCTTGCATAATAGCAGCAATACATAATCTGATATTGTTAATCCTTGTTCATTCCTTACGTATGTGTATTGGTTCCGACCTCTGAACCGAGCTAGCCATCTTCCAAGCTCACTTCAGCTACCAACTCTCGAGCTAAAACTCTTACCCAGAATTCCCCTCTCCCTGTTACCCCAGATTTCATTTGCCGCGTCGCCATTCGGTCATGTCAAGCTACTTCTCTTGAGCTAAGTACAATATTTTGTTGTCATATTAGTCTAAAACAACTTTTTCTCTCAGAAAAGTTACTAAATTGTTTTCTCTTACCTTATTGCATTTAACAACTATCTTTTCTTGAAATTTTTCAATCTCCTTCATCCTTTTTATTGCAAGGTATTTTCTTCTTTACCATTGTTGGTAAGCCTCTTTTCTTCATTACCTTCGGGTATTTCTTGTACCATTGCTGGTATTCTTTTTGATTTCCTTCTTTCCTATCATGGCAGATAAAAAAGGTAGTCCAGGATTTAAAAGATGTTTAGATTGTGGCCATAAATTACCTACGTCCGATGCACATTCTCTGTGTGTCTATTGCTTGGGTATGCCTCATTTATCATTTGACCCACCCTGTGGAATTTGTAAGAACTTCTCTAACAGGACGCTGATTGAGAGGAAAAATAAATTGTTACTGAAGGGGCTTCTCAAATCTCCTTTTTCAGAGGCTATTTCTGGGTTGGAGGCTTCAACCCTTCCAAGATCCCATAAGAAAAAGACTGATGATCATACAAAGGCCAAGTCTTTTCCTTCGTCCCGGGCTGGGGACTCCCACCAACCAAGACCCAAGAAGGCTAAGCTTTCTACTTCGGATTTGACTTTTTCAGCTCCATCACTTTCGTTGCGTAGATCTTCGGCACCGTGGCCATCGGCACCATCTGTGATTTCAGCACCAGCTAGCATGCCCTTTACCGTATCGGTACCAAGGGGCACTTTGGTTCAGACTTCTCCACCGGCACTGACTATCCTGTCTGTGCAGAGTGTTACCACATCGGCTCCGACAACTTACCTGGAACAGACAACTAAGTTATTGACACAGATTTTTTTGGTCCCAGTCTCGGTGTCACAACCACTTCGGCACCAACCTTATTGTCAGTGCAGACCATGACTTTGGCACCCATGATTTCCTCGGTGCAGACACCTGTAGTTCAGTCCCTTATGGCCCCGTTTTTTCAGTGCAGACTGGTGAGGTGGGCACCGAGATTGTCCCATCTTTAGATAGACCTGACTCCACCTCAGCCGTGTCCATGAAATCCACTAGAATCCTCTCTGAACATGACGTGTTGCATTTTGTGGATTAAGTGCTTTTGGCCAGAGGTATCCCACCGCCCCAGGACCTATCTTTCCTTGGGAGGTAATCACCCTTCGCCAAAGACCCCTACTTATTCTCCTCCTTCATTGCCTTTGAAGTCCCTTGATATAGCACAGTCTTCCCCCTCTATGGACCTCACTAAGGAACCACAGTTGCCTTCATGGCAGGAGAGTTTTGCTATGACCCAGGATGCCAGCTGTGGCATACGTAATTTGGTGTTTCACAGCCATCCAGGGACTCCGAGTAGGCAGGCTGAGCCACTTAGGGGAGGGGTAACCCCTGTCCTGGACACTCACCCCTCTTCAGGTGGATCAGACTTCCAACTAATGGAGAAGGCTTTGGTGTCTGCTGGCGATACTGTGCTGTCAATCTCCCCACCCTCCTCTGGACCGCAATGTACACAAGTCTCTTCTAGTGGACACCGGGCGCAAGGGCCTCAGGATGTACTCCCACAGGAAACCCCTTTTGCGTTGTCTTCCCCAGCTTCTTCCTCTGAGGAAGTTCATTGAAAAAGTTCATGCAAGAGGAAGCACATGGACTCCACAGAAGAGTCCCTTACTGAAGAAACAGACTTTGATGATGGGGAAGGGTCCCCTCGGTCACCCTCTGAGGTATCCTTTGGTGATATCCTCGAAATCCTTAAACAGAGAGGTGACTGGCAGCCCTCTAACCTGACCTCTGAAGAGTCTGTATTCCTGCAGGCCTTTCGTGCCCAGCCCACTACCTCCTGGGTTACTCCAACTGCCGACGAACTGGTCTGGCTCATCGTGCAGCATGCGTGGAAGGCTCCTGACACCATTGAGGCCATTCCCCGGAGGCCAGATAAAATTTTGTCCCCTCCTGCTACTAACCCCCATTGGTCTAAAGGCCTTCCTGTAGATGCTGTGGTAGTGGTGCCGCAACCAAGAAGGACCTGGCGGAAGAAGAAAGCCAGACTGTCCATCCACCCAACAAAGAGTCCCAGGCTTTGGACAGAATAGTGAAGCATACATTTGCATCAGCGACCTTTGCAATCAGGTCCCTGAATTATATGGCACATTTTACCAGGCTTCAAAGGGATTTAATTTCTGAGCTTTCTAAAACTTTGGCTAGTACCATGTCTGATGAGGTCCGTGACAAAGTGGCCTCTCAGCTGGCCAACATTGAATCAATATCTAACTCCTCCATGCGCCTGATATCTCACGCATCAGAAGGAGCAGCTAGATTGGCAAGTTCAGGCATTGTTCTGAGACTACAGGCCTGGATGCGCTTGTGCAATTTTGCAGAACCCTTTAAGGCTTCCTTTCTCAATGCCCGCATCAAAGCCTCTTCATTGTTTGGACACAAGGTTAAAAGCACACTGGTCAGATGTGAAAAGGACGGTAAGACCCTTTCTGCCGTGGGTGTCCGTTATTCTTCCCCTCAACGTGCTTTCCCCAGAAACCAGAAGAGTGGGAAGATATGGTACAAGACGCCTCAGGGTCCTTTCAGTGACACACAGGCCAAGTTATCCCCCAGAGGCAGAGGGGGAAACTCACAGGGAAGATGCCCCTTTTGGGGCAGAGGGGGGTCAGCGTAACCAGGGTTCCAGGGACTCTTTTCCTGGCCAATCCTACCAGCACTCCTGAAGAGCGGCCCAACTCCTTTCCTCTGGAGGTGGTTGGGGATCGTTTCTCCTTGTACCCTTCTGCCTGGCTAACCATCACCACTGATTCTTGGGTACAAAGGATAATAACCAGAGGTTACCATATTCCCTTCGATCTTTATCCTGCCCCCTCAACAAACTTACCCAATGTTCCACCCAGTCAAAGGGAAGAAGCAGCATTAGAGATAGCAAAGCTGCTAAGAAAAAGAGTCCTCCAAATAGTCCCTCCAGACCAGATAGGATTCGGATTCTACTTAAGACTATTTTTGATGCCAAAGAAAACCGGGGACTGGAGACCAATTTTGGATCTCAGTGTATTGAACAAGTTTGTAAGAGTACAAAAATTCCAGATGGTCACAATACAGTCTATCCTCCCGCTTTTGGAAAAAGATGATTGGATGTGCTCGATAGATCTTCAAGATGCGTACTACCACATAAAAGTGGACAGGCCATCAAGAAGATTTCTGCACTTCTGTGCGGGAGCCAGTCACTACCAGTTCAGAGTACTGCCCTTTGGACTCTCTACAGCCCCCAGAGTGTTCACAAAGTGCATGGCAGTCATTACAGCTCACTTGCGACTACAAGGATTCCAGGTGTTTCCATACTTAGACGACTGGCTCATCTCCACCCCCACCAGACATCTATTGGAAGAAGCCATGGCATACTCTCTCCTCACTGCAGAAAGGCTAGGCATAACCATAAACTGGCAAAAATCCAATCTCACCCCATCTCAGTCCACAGAATTCATAGGGGTCATCTTGGATACAAAGAATTTCAGAGCATCCATTCCAGAGCACAGAATTCTAAGGATAAAGCAACAACTGATCCCAATCCTTTCAAGGAAGAAATCCACAGCTCATTCTGTCCTACAGCTGTTGGGCTCCATGGCAGCCTCCATCACCATTGTCCCCCTGGCCAGGTTTCACATGAGGCTTCTACAATGGCTACTGCTCACCCAATGGTATCCTTTTCAGTATCTTCTTTCAGCCAAGATTCGAGTAACTCACAGGTGCAAACAGGATTTAAATTGGTGGATGACCTACAAACCGTCACAATGGTCTTGCCCCTTCTACCCCCAGCAGCCCAAGGCTACAGTGACCACAGGCGCCTCTTTGATAGGGTGGGGGGGGGGGCTTTGTCAGGGACAGACAGCCCAAGGCACTTGGTCCGAATTGGAGGCCTAACTGCATAAAAATGTCCTAGAGCTGAGGGAGGTGCTTCTGGCGTTGCAAGCATTCCATCCCTTGTTGCCATCTGGGACTATTGTGATACAATCAGACAACATGGTGGTGGTCTGGTACATCAACAAACAGGGCGGAACCAAATCTTACCCCCTTTGTCGAGAGGCCATGAGGATATGGCAATGGGAGATGGCTACCAACCATTTTCTTCTAGCATCGCCCATTCCCAGGAGTTCCAACGTGATAGCAGACAGACTCAGTAGGTGCATTCTACAACCTCAGGAGTGATCCCTGAATCCCTTGATAGTGGCGGAGATCTTCCACCACTGGGGCCATCCTTGCTGCGACCTCTTTGCATCCCCGACCAACTACAAATGCAGCAACTACTTTGCCCTGATTCCCCCTCTGGGACAGTCACATTCCACGATTGGCCCTCGAGTCTTCTTTATGCATTTCCACCTCTCCCCCTTATTCTCCAGTTTCTGAAAAAAGCCCGTTGGTTGAAGAGCAAGGTGATCTTCATAGCACCATATTGGCCTCGTCAGATTTGGTTCCCCTTCCTTTGGCCTCACTGACTAGATCAACCATGGATTCTCCATCCAACACCGGGGTTGATCTCCCATCCACAGAATCTGATTCATCCCAACTTGGACAGCCTGAAGCTCACAGCTTGGCTCCTCCAGTTCCCATGATTGCCAGGCAGAATGATTTTTCTTTGCCAGTACGGGACATTCTTATTGCATCTCATAAGTCTTCCACTAGAGTTACTTATCCAAGCAAGTGGAAAAGATTTACCTGATGGCTGAAAGAAAAGCAAGTAGATCCTTTTTCAGCACCAGTGTCGATAGTACTAGAGTATCTAGCCGACCTATTTCAATCGGGTCTATCTGCCTCTACCATTAGAGTTCATTTGGCTGCAATATCTAATTTCCATGAGGTGTCCAAGACTCCTCTCTTATGTCACACAAATTATGCAAGACCTTCATAAAAGGTTTGAATCATCTGAAGCCCTCCCTTAGAGAACCTATTCAACCATTGGACCTATCATTAGTTCTACAAGCTCTGACAATGCCATCTTTCGAACCAGCCTCTTCATGTGACCTCAAATATTTGTCTTGGAAAACCTTGTTTTTGGTCGCCGTTACTTCTGCCAGACGTATCTCTGAGCTTCAAGCCTTATGCATCAAGAGTCCATACTTGATTTTTCATAGAGATAGAGGGTTTTTGAGAACTAATCCTTCCTTTCTGCCAAAAGTGATCTCTGAAATGTCCATTAATCGAATCACTGAATTGCCAGTTTTCTTCCCCAGTCATTCAAACAAAGGAGAGTATTGCCTACATACCCTAGATATTCACAGGCAAATTTGCTTTTACTTGAACAGGACTAAGGCCTCTCATAAATCAGACCAGTTATTTTTGGCCTATTCTGGACCTAGACTAGGATGTGCTGTTGCTAAGGTCACATTGGCTAGATGGTTGAAAGACTGTGTGACCCTCATTTATACACAATGTAATATTCCATTGCCGACTACCATAAAGGCTCATTTGACAAGGTTGGTGGCAACTTCTGCTGCCTTCCATGCCAAAGCTTCTTTACATGACATCTGTGCAGCTGCAACTTGGGCTACGCCTCATACTTTCATCAATCATTACAAATTGGATTTGGCCTCCAGGGGAAGAGCATCCTTTGGTTCTATGGTGTTCAGTAATGTCCTTTCATGAGAGCCTCCCAGGAATAGAGGTAGCTGGGGGACTCTGTCCCACACATAATGGATGAACGAGGATTAGCAATATCAGATAAAGAAGTTATGTCTTACCATAACATTCCATCTGTATTGTTGATCCTCGTTCAGTCATTACGACCCTCCCTCCTTCCCCCTCCTGTGGCTTCTAGTGGATCTCACCATCCAGTTCTATTAGGTCATTTAACCAGAGGTAGCCTCTACCTTCTTTTGACTTGCAAACTCAATCTGAGGTAACAGGGAGAGGGGAATTCTGGGTAAGAGTTTTAGCTCGAGTGTTTGTAGCTCACGTGAGCTTGGAAGATGGCCGGCTTGATTCCGAGGTCTGAACCGATACCCATATGGAATGACTGAACGAGGATCAACAATACAGAGGGAACGTTATGGTAAGACGTAACTTCTTTTTTTTTTCTTAACCTTAGTAGTCCTCTATATCATTTTTATGGCTCTTTTTTGGCCTGCCAGTTCAACAGGGGTGCCAATAGCATTTGTGATGTAACAGATGACAAGACAAATGCAGGAAAAAGCCAAATATAAATAAATTTGGACACAAAACAATGGAATAGTTATTAAATGATGCTTTTTCTGTATGTGTGTGTAGCATTAAACTATAGGGAAGGAAAATCACTTTTTGGAAAGAAAAACAACATTTGGGTACAGTTCTCCTTTAAATATTTATTGTTTAATTGTAGTTTTCTATGGTTAGGAAAGTTATTTTTCTACTAGGGATTAGTGTTTTAAAGGAATGTCCTGAGACTTAACTGTACTTTTAAATGGGAACACATTTTTTTTTGTTATGTAAAAATTGATAAAAACAGTTCAAAAATTTTTTGTAGAAAAATTGTGTTTATTTTACTTTTGCAGCTGGAGAAATGTATTAAAGTGCTTTTTACTGTGTTTTTATTTGAGAAAAAAGTGATTGGTGCTTGTTTTCCTTTGGGAAAGAGGTACCATTTTCGGCTTGACCAATGAACAAACTACCGGTCCCACATTTGATGCTTCTTATAAGCTGGTTTCTGGTAAAAGAAAAAACAGAATATGGACAGAAAGATGAAGGGTCAGATGCCGTTTTTTTTCCTCAGATGTTTTATTTAGATTCAGAGGAGACCACAATATCTAATTCTCACTGTAGTGCTTTTTGCTGAGACAATTTTCAGAATGTGCCAGTATTTACAGTGTGTGAATACTGAGGATGTTCTTCATGTTTCACTGTTGTAGTCATCACACTTGGGTTATCTGCCTGCAGGTAGCCCTCAATTGGCCTGAATACCAGAGTCTTGAGATTTCTGTGTCAGATGCCGTCACCTCTTCCATGACGTCAGGTCATCAGGGGTATAAAACATGCAGTCGACGCCATTACATCAACTTTTTTGGCTGTGTGAGAGCCCGAAGCAGAAGCAGTTCACAAGTGCCGGTCGGTCGCTACCTGAAATTTTCATTTTTCGAGTTTCAAACCTGAAGTCTTCTAAAGCTAAGTACCCCATTGGGGATCCTTTTTTCTTGCTCTAACCGATATCAGAAAAAGTTAACAATTGTCTTGCCTGTCGAAAGCAAATACCTCACAGAGATTTTCATTCTTACTACATCATCTGTTTAGGCCCAGACTACGACATTCCTTGCTGTAGATTTTTTGCCTTGTTTAATGCCCAAACTATTAGTCATCGGGCTATCTATGTTACTAAATTCTTTCACTCTTGTTCTCCGTTTTCTGAAATGGCTTCCATAAGCCATCCGACTGTCGATTTTCTGAAAAAGCATAAGGATAAAGACAAAGACAGACTGCATAGGTCCAATACTGCTGACGTCACTTCCATTAAGCTAGTCACCAGTTTGCCAGTACTCAGTGAAGCACTTTCGCAGCCCCTAATACCTGATTCTGCAGATTCGCAGGCATCTGCTTTGCTGAGACCCATTCGGAGTCTGGTATGTCGCGAGATGCTTCTTCAACTATGGAATCTATGGATGTCTCTACCTTGGATGGGACTGGAGCTGCTGTGGAGCCACTAGCTTCTGAGGGCGTATTCCAGCCTTCCGATGTTCACATTAAACCGACAGCTTCATTTTTGACTAAAAATACCAAGTTTCTCAGGCCCAGAGTTTACACTATGCCTAGAAAACCGATGACCAAAGCGCATGCTCAAGCTCCCTTGCCACGGAAACAAATGCTTAGAATGGGAAGACCTTATAACTTTAATTAGGGGAAGCCAGCCTCCCCCCTCTAAAACACAAAGAATTGACTTTCCTTCTGATTCTACAGACCATGAGTCTGATGACTTTGATCTCCCTGATTACCAGGACATACCCTTATCTACCTATGAGGATTCAGATGAGGAGGATTCCATTTCCTCTGCCTCCCCTCCAGAGGACTTTTCTTTTGGTGAAACCTTGCATACTTTAAGAGAGCATTTTCACTGGGAATGCCAAGACTACCCTCAGTCCAAAAAGAGAGTCAGAGATTTTTTAGACTTGCCTCAGCCCAGGCCTCTAGCTATACCCCCTGTCCTGGACATTGTAGATGATGTCTTCATGGAATCCAGTCTTACTCCTGATACTTTACCACCAGCTCCTAGAAAGCCTGACAGGTACTACAGACTACCTGACTCTCACAAATTTCTCTTTGAGAATCCAACTACTGATCCAGACACTATTTCCCAGGGACCTAAAGGCATTAAGGCTACTACAGCCAAAACCCCTACCCCTTCGGACAGGGATTCTAGAGCTTTAGACAGATGGGGTAAGAAGGTATATAACTCTTGCCCTCAGGGCTTTGAATTGCCAGTTTCACATGTTGAAGTACCAGCAGCATATTTTGGAACTAATTAAACAAAAAATGTTGTTGCTTCCAGATGGTACAGAAAATAAAGATTTACAACAGTTAATGCATTCTGCAAACCAAGTTAGTAAACATACTTTGCAGTGTGGTTTTGATGCCTTAGAAGCGTCTTGCAGGGCTGCTGTCACTGGGTCTGTACTGAGAAGGCATCCTTGGCTGAAGGAGCAAATCTTGCCAGACCATGTCAAAGCAAAATTACTAGATGCTCCATTAAACCAGGAAATGTTGTTTGGCACAAAAGCAGAAGTTGTTCTTAAAAAGATGGAGGAAAAGGCTAAATTTATGTAAACTGTTAAAGATTTTTTACAGGTGCAGCCACCTAGATTCAGTAGGCATTGGCCTTCTAAAAACTGGTCCTTTCCAGTCCCTCCCAGGCATTCTCAGTCCAAACGCAGGGGCAACAGGCAACCAAGACTACAATCTCAGGGTATGCAGAGATCTAAACAATGGAGTGCTCCCTCCTCTAAAACAGGGAGTGGTAAGCCACCCCCTTACAGAAAAAGTTTACAATGACTTGTCTATCTTCCTTCCCAGCAAAGCCCAAGTACTTGCACCCCTAGGAGGAAAACTCACCCTGCATGCACAAAACTGGATGTCCATTACCCAGGACCGGTGGGTCCTAAATATTGTATCCCAGGGATACAGTTTCTACTTTCACTCACTGCCAACCCTAAGCAGGTTGCCAGACCTTCCCCCAAACCAGTGGGCAGAGGCTCAAAGGCAAGTACTTTCTCTTCTCAGTATCAGGGCTATTCAACCTGTGCCTATAGAGCAAAGGGGACAGGGTTTCTACTCAGGACTATTCCTGGTGCCCAGAAAATAGGGCTCTTGCACCCTATACTAGCTCTGTCTATTCTCAACATCTTCCTGGTGGCCCCAAAATTCAAAATGTTGACTCTGCAACAGCTTCTGCCTATGCTAGCCAAGGATGCCTGGCTAGTCACCCTAGACTTAAAAGAAGCTTATCTGCGCATCCCCATAAGGGAATCTTGTAGGAAATATCTACATTTCAGGGTAGGGTCTATGCCCTATCAGTTCTCTGCACTTCCCTTTGGTTTATCTACTGCTCCCAGGGTATTCACAAAGTGTCTGGCTCCAGCCATTGTATACTGCAGGCAGAGAAATATTCAAATTTGCCCATGCTTGGATGATTGCCTGATTCAGGTGGACAGTCAGGAACTGCTACTTCAGCACCTGGCATTTGTAAAGAAACTTCCAACTTCTCTGGGGTACATCATCAATGAAAAGAAATCACAACTGGTGCCCAACCACAAGATTGTATTCCTGGGAGCAAGCTTGAACACAACTTCCCAGATGGCATTCCTCACTCCAGAAAAACAGGCTTATATGACAAACTACTTCACACTAATGGCCACCAAAACCCAGCTATCTGCAATTACAATACTGCAAGCCCTAGGGTTCATGGCCTCATGCATTCTACTAATGCCATATGCAAGACTGCATATGAGGAAACTTCAGTGGTACTTAAAAAGTCTCTGGTGTCAACATTCTCAGGACCTAGAAACACTGATTCCTATAATTTCTCGTCTAAGGGCATAGCTCCTTTGGTGGGCAGAGGCATGCAACCACAACAAGGGACTTCCTTTCACTCAACCCCTCGCCACCCAAACCCTGACAACAGATGAATCAGACTATGCATGGGGGGGCTCACATGGCAGGTAAATGCATTTAAGGCAAATTGAGCCCCGAACAAATTCCCCTGCATATCAATCAAAAAGAAATGTTAGCTGTATAGAATGCTGTGGCAGCCTTCAAATACCTTATCCTACCAGGACAACTCCTGATAAAGACAGACAACACTACAGGGGGGAACTAATTCCTACCCTCTCTGAAGGTTAGCCATGGCCCTGTGGAACACAGCCCTGAGCAACCAAGTGCACCTGCAAACTCAATTCCTGCCAGGCAAACAAAATTCACTGGCAGACAACTTAAGCAGAAATCTACTGGACTGACACGAGTGGAAGCTGGAACCCAACTCATTCAAACTTCTAATCCACAGGTGGGGGACTCCAGAGGTGGACCCAAAACCATCAATTGAGCAAATTTTGCACCAGAAATCCCCACAGCCAAGTGTGGAAAGTGGATGCTCTATCCTTTACATGGGAAAACCTCTCAGTTTATGCCTTTCCTCTCTGCCCCTCCTCTCAAAAGTACTACTCAAGATCAAACAGGACAGGACAAGGATAATCCTTATTGCCCCAGTCTGGCCACACCAGCACTGGTACCCACTCCTACGCAGTCTGACAGCAGTGCCACCCTGGCACTTACATCAGACCCCCTCCCTGCTGTCCCAGCAGGAGGGACAGATTTTGCATCCACAGCTGCAAACCCTGAACCTTGCAACCTGGCTTCTCCCTTGAATACACCACCAGCAACGATGTCATCCTTGAGGCCAGAAGGCCTAGTACTAGGAAATCCTATTCACAAAAGTGGAAAATATATTGTTCTTGGAGCCAGTCTCAAGGAAAGTACACAGCTGTGCCCACCTTATCTCAAATCCTAGATTACCTAGCAGAGCTACACCACAAAGGCCTATCCTTCTCATCAAGTAAAATTCATGCCTCTGCCATCTCAGCTCACTACAATACTGAGCTACCTCTATTTTCTCACCCTTTCATCAAACAGTTCCTGAGAGGAGCTAACAATTTAAGGCCCCCAAGAGAGCTCCCACCCCTGCCTGGGACCTTAACTTTGTACTAGATAAGCTCACGCTTCCCCCTTTTGAGTCTGCTGCTACAGCAGAATTAAAATTCCTCTCTTGGAAAACAGCTTTACTTCTAGCCATCACTTCAACAAGAAGAGAGTCTGAGTTACAGGCACTAATGGCTGTGGAACCCTTCATTATTTTTCATGCGGACAGGGTTTCCCTCAGGACTAACACATCATTTATGCCCAAGGTGGTATCCAGTGTGGCTTTAAACCAATCTATCCATTTACCAACCTTTTTCCCTAATCCTCAGAATAAAGGGGAAAGGATTCTGCACTCCTTGAACATGCACAGACAGCTCAGGTTCTACCTTGACAGAACTAAACCTTTCAGAAAATCTGACCAGCTGCTAGTCAGCTTTGCTACAGGGGCAGAGGGCAAGGCCATGTCAAAGCAAACCATTTCCAAATGGATAGCACACTGCATCCATTTCTGCTACAAACACCATGGAAAACCTACCCGACAGGGGATCAGAACTCATTCCACTAGGGCTACCTTAACCTCTACAGCATTCCTCAGGGGAGTCCCTACCAGGGACATCCTGGAAGCTGCAACCTGGAGTTCTGTACACACCTTCACCAAGCATTACCACTTACCTATTTTTTCTAAATCCAGAGCTGGATTTGCCACAGCAGTCTTGCAAGGCATGCTAGCCAGCCCCAATGCTTCTTGACTGCCTCCACCCTTCCTCAGCTTTGGGAATCAACCCAAGTGTGATGACTGCAACAGTGAAACATGAAGAATATAGTACAGTTGTGTACACTTACCATAAATGTAGATATTTGAGTGTATTCACTGTTGCAGTCCTGGTTACCCTCCCTCCAGCCCCCTGACTTTTCTATTCTTTCCACCTATCCTCTTTTTGGCCATATCTTATTGCAATGGTATTTACTTTTTACTGGAGGCGTTCAACACCATGTAATTGCTTCATATTTTGGGGGCTCCTGACATCTGGGCAAGAAAAACTGATGTAATGGCATCGGCTGCATGTTTTATACCCGATGACCTGATATCATGGAAGAGGCGACAGCATCCGATGCAGAAATCCCAAGACTGGTATTCGGGCCGACTGAGGGCTATCTGCAGGCAGATAGCCCAAGTGTGATGACTGCAGTAGTGAATACACTCAAACATCTACATTTATGGTAAGTGTACACAACTGTACTTTTCTTAGTCCCTTAGAAAATATTATGAGCTGCTACAAATGGAATTTTCAGAAACTTCACCTGTTCACCCAGCAATGTCAGCACTGGCGGATGTGTGTGTGTGTCACTCTCTGCAACTTACCCGATAGGCAGGCTGCTGCCCCTAAAAAGGCAGAAGCTCCTCAGTTTTTTGTGTTTCGTATACTCATCCCAAAACTGACCCAGTAGCTATATCTTTAGCTAGTCTTACTGCTGCTACATTTTAATTCCAATCCTATATTTTCCTACAAGGATAGGAAAATAATTGATAACTATAGGGGAAAAGTGTATGCTTCTTCAAATTTAATATTCAGAATTTTGTATTGCCAGGCATATATGTTAAAGTGTATTTTGACTAATTGTGAAAATATGAGGAATATTTTGTCTGCAGTTTCTTCTTAGGAGGAAAAGTCTGCTTTAAATGGCTTAATTCCTTCCATTTCACTAGTCATAACTCATTGTTTAAAGTGTGTATATGATTTTGTTGATACTTACTCCAGGGCTATGGCCACTGGTACTGTGTTGAGAAGATTTGCTCGGCTGTGTTCTCAGAACCTCTAAGTAGATGTGAAAAATGAGATTGTAAATTCTTCTTTGGATATAGATTTAGTTTCTTCTCCCTCTGTTGCAGAGGTTATCAAAAATGTGATGAGAGGGTTAAGCTTATACAGGGAATTTTTCAGATTTTTTACCCCCTCTAACACATTTTCTAAGGGATTCTCTACTCCTCATCCAGTTTTGGCAAGAAATTAATCAACAGTCCATGTAAAAATCCTGGTAAACACATTTAAGAAGCAATGATGAGGGGTTTAAACAAGAAGAGTGGACCCTCCCAAAACAAAGGATAGTCTAACAAGGCTGACTGTTTAAGGGACCATGCCCCCCTCTGCCTTGGCAGTCCCTTTTCTCTTCCAGAAACTTTCCACTTTGTAAAAGCTTTTCTGAAAGCCGAGGCGCCAGAGAAGTATTACTTGCTCTTAATGGTATAAGAGTTCGAAGCTTTGCTGTTAATTTTAACTGCAGAAGTTATGTTTTTATTTTAATAAATCAGTCTGTGTACGAAACTGAGTGAATTCATCTGGCCTAGAACTTGTGGTGAGATATTTGGAATAATGAACATTCGATTATATGGAGTGCTGGCGCACACACACACACACACACATATATATATATATATATATATATATATATATACACACACACACACACACACACACACACACACACACACACACACACACACACACACACACACACACACATACACACACACACAGTAAACTCTCAGTTAACCAGAACTCAAGCAACCAGAAGGAAATTGAAGAAATACAGTACAGTATAAACAATTTAGTTTTTCATGTGTTGTACTTTCTATCCCCCCCCCTCCCCCCGCAGAAACATTCCTTATGTTTTTAGAGTTTTAGAGGTTTAAAAAGGAAGATATAAATAAATTCCCTCTCTCCCTAACCTGAGAACAAATCAAACCAAATAAGAAAAATCACTAAAATGTCAAAGCTCGCTCCATACTCACTCAGTTTGATTCAGGTTGCAGATTCTCTCTCTGATCTCTCACACACACACTTCAGCTTTCATACCTTTCTCCGATCTCTCACACAAAGTTGCTTCTGCTTTCATACATGCATTCTCTCTGTCTCTTTCTGTCTATTCGGTTTATTCAATTGCATTCCACTCAGCGTGCCACTGAAAACCATTCCGAGTGCCATGCTTTCTAGGAGAAATATAAGTTTTAAATATTATTATTCCAACCGGGCTTTTAATTACTGTATTTCAATATTAAAATCAAATTAATACAATGTTATAGTATGGTTCAGTATTTGTCAGGTCTATTTTTAATAGTAACTCTCAAGCAACCAGAAACTACACTTATCTGCTATCTACCAATCCCCATGGGTACCGGTTAACTGAGAGTTTACTGTATGTATATATATATATATATATAGGTTCACAGGTTCATAGGTTGGTACTAGGCTATCAGCCCTAGGGCCTATACAAGCCTAGCCATAACAATTCCCTGGCTATTTCTTCCCACACTATTTACTTCCCTGGACCCCTGTCTAGCAGGGCGACTGACGTGATCCCCGGGGTGAATTTCCTTTCTCCCATCCAATTGTCAAGGTTCCTTTTGAAGAAGGCCAAAGAGGCACTCTCCTTGACATGTATGGGCAATCTATTCCAGAGTATGGGGAGTCTCTAGGTCAGGAACCTATCCCTCCAGCATGTTTTGTTTATTGTGATGACAAGGTTTAGATCCCTGGAGCATGTGGCTCTGAGGGATTGGGATTTCTTTAAGTTTAGCATGTCCAACAGCTCTGGGTTTGACATGGCCTTGTATGTTAAGCAGAGATTGCCTCTGAGTAGACGATATGCGACAGAGTATAGCTGGAGTTTTTTTAAGGCGGTAAGCGTAGGGCATCTGCTTTAGGCCTGTGATTCTTTTAGTGAGGTATTTCTGTGGCCTTTCCAGTTGTTGCAGATGTCTTGAGAGGTACATACCAAATAGGGCGTTGTATTCTATAATGGGTCTAATGAGGGATGAGTACAGTGGGACAATGACCTCCTTTTTTCTGGATGAAAGGCCCTTAGTAATGAGGTGTGCCACATAGAAGGATTTCCTGACTGTTGTGGCGATGTGGTTATCAAAGGTGAGACCACTGTCCACCTCTGTCCCTAAGTCTCTTATCACACTTTCGGTGTTTAGTGTACTGCCACCTATATGGTAATTCACGGGTACATGTTTTTTCACAAAGGGGATAACTATACATTTATTGGCATTGAGCTTGAGCCCATGGCTCTGGCACCAAGCATCTGTTTCTGTAAGGCCCTTTTGTAGAGTATCCACATCATTTGGGGATTCAATAATGGCTCCCAGTTTGCAGTCATCTGCAAACTTTGTTATCCAGAGTCCCTTAGTGTTGGCCTGTACTTCAGAGAAGTAGATGCCAAACAAGAGCGGTCCCAGGACTGAACCCTGAGGTACTCCACTTGTCACTTGTCTGGAGCTGGATTTGGAGTTGGCTACTTTTACAGTGTGGGTTCTATCAGTAAGCCAGTTAGCAACCCATTGGGTGACGTAGGGATTAATGCCCAGCTTAGTAAGTTTATCTATGATTCCAGAGTGGGGGATGGTGTCAAAGGCCTTGGCAAGGTCTAGATAGGCTGTGTGGACCACCTTACCCTTGTCCATGGCTCTGGAGACTGATTCAAAGAAGTCAATCAGGTTCAGGAGACAAGATCGGCCCTTCACGAAATCAAACTGGGTGGGGTCCAGTGTTTGAAGGTTGCCAATGTCTTTTATTTATAAGTTCCATGATAATACACTCCATGGCCCTGCAGCTAAGGCTTGTCAGACTGATGGGACGGTAGTTTCCGGGATCCAAGGTGGATCCCCCCTTGTGGAGTGGGATAAATGTAGCTCTGTGCCACTCAGTGGGCACGAAACCTGAGGTGAGGCTATGATTAAACATGAGGTGCCAGTTCATATTGTAGTTCATGTAGTACACAGCCCGGGATGTTATCTGGTCCCATGGATGCTGTATTCTTAGCTTTGGAGAGTGCGTTTTTTTACCTGTGTGGCCATTATTACCGGAATTTGGCAATCTTCCGGTATTGAGATGAGCCATTTAGGGGGTGAGAGGGGGCTGAAGGTGGCACTGAATCGAACTGACAGGATATTGGCAATATCATTGGGATCAGTATATTTAATGCCATTCTGTTTTAGCTCAGAGCAGATCTGAGCATTGCAATTTAGATTCTTGACATAGTTATAGAATGCCTTGTGGTTGTCTTTGGAATCATTGGCAATTTTATTTTCGTAACTAGCTTTGGAGGATTTTATGAGGGATCTCAGTTTCTTACTGAGGTTGGTAAGGAAGTTTTTTGCATCCTGGGATTTTCCTCTTTTCTGCAACAGTTTCTTCATTTTGTTGTAAAGTTTCTTTATGGCAGGGGACCACCAGATTGGCTTCCTTTTTTTGGATGAGAGCATCTTGGTTCTATTTGGGATGGCACGATTCATGCATGAGCGGATGTGCTCGTACAGTGCCTTAGTGTAGGATTCAGCAGTTGAACTTTCAGTTCCCGTTTGCATGGGTGTCATGAAGTTTGTCACTTCTGACTTGAGTAGCATGAAGTTGGCTTTGGAGAAGTTTTTTATGGAGGTTTCCTTACTGGGGGGTGGGGGTGGGATGTGGATGTTAAGGGTGATTAGCTTATGGTCAGACCTGACTAATGAGGGGGTAACCATAGGTGTGGAGCATTGATTTCCCATGTTGGTAATGACCAGGTCTAGGATATTGGCGCCCCTGGTGGGACTATGAATTAGTTGATCCAGGGCGTTGGAATTTATGAATTCCAAGAACCGTTGGGCAAAGGTGTTGGTACATGAGTAGTTTTCCCAGTTAATGGCAGGGTAGTTAAAATCACCCAGTATTAGGGTGTTTGGTTCTATCTTAATATTTTCCAGTATGTTTAGAAAGGTGTAGTGAGAATCTTGGGGTATGGTGGGGGATCTGTAGCAAGCTACAATTTGGATTGCAGTCTTACCTAGTGTTAGTTGCACCTGGAGAATTTCAGACGCATTGTGGGCAACTAGCCTGGTGGTGTGAATATCCTTGGTGAATATTGACACTCCTCCACCTTTAGTGTTTCGTTCCTGCTTTGGTGGCCAAAAAGTGTGGTAAGAGTTGTAGACTGGTATTGCAGAGGTGCTCTCTGGAGCCTTGAACCAGATCTCCGTTACTGCACAGATATCGATGTTCTCCATTTTTAGGAGTGCCTCAAGAGAGTGCATTTTGAGGTTTAGACTTCTAGCATTGAGTAGCATTACCTTCAGATTTTGCATGCTTGTACCTGTTACGGTGGTGGTTTTGTCCTTTGAACTTTGCCTAAAAAAGGCACTATAGGGGTGGCAAGAGCCTTAGCCAGTAACCTGAATCCCAGGGGCGACACGTGCAGACCATCTCTGGCAAAGCATCGTGGTCTGTCAACAATGTCGTCCCAGGCAGACAGATACTGGATCTCCTTTGAATGACACCAGAAGCTTAGCCAATTGTTGAAGTCAATCATTTTGTCCTTATATTGTGGTATCATTCTGGGCAAAGGCAGGATGCTACTCAGGGCTAGGGTCATACCTGCCTGGGCCACATGATCTGAGAGCTCTTCCATGTCTCTTTTCATGTAGTCCAGGGAGGTATGTCTCAAGTCATTCACTCCAACATGGACAATGACAGAGTCATATTTGTACTTGTTGTGGAGTGACTTGAGTGCATGCGTTATGTGGCAGATCCTGGCACCCGACAGGCAGCTGACTGTAATTTTCTCCTTGTTCAGCCTGGTGAGAGGGACATCAGTGTGCCGGACTATAGAGTCACCTATGACTAAATTGTTAGGTACATTGTCTTGCCTATGGACTGTTGCTGGGTGGCACACTGGTGTTGTGAACTATGTGGCACTTTGGTTGTGATTGGTGTTTGTTTGCGTTTCAGCTTCAAAGGTCCTTGTTGCTTGGACAGGTTACAGTTAAGGGCCTCTGCATATGTGGATTTAGTGTTGCTATATGTGGGTATTGGTGGTGTGGGTTTAGAAGGGCTATGTGTTGCTTGAGGTGTAGTGTGGGTGTTAACCTTCTCCTCTTGACTATCTAGCACAATCTTATATATATGTGTGTGTGTGTATATACTTGATTATGATCATCTTGTGAGTGTTTAGTTTTAACATGGTTAGTAGGATTTCTGAGTTAGAGAAGGTTGGCAGGCTGGGTGAAGGAACATTTATTGTGTTTTTGCAGAAGATAGTAATGCCACTGGCTTCTTTGTTTTTTCTGTTTAATCTGATAATGTTATAGCCTGGCGGGCAGTTTCTTCAGTTTTTTGTTTTCTGGTGGAGCTAGGTTGCTGTGGTAACTAAGATGTCTGGAGTGTACAGCACAAAACTTGCATGCTCTTCAGGAATTTTGTTATAAATAGTTCAAATTATCAGGCTGTTGCTGAAAAGGATTCATGATGACCAGTTCATTTACCCCTTGAACTGAAATGTACTAGGCTAATGGCCCTGGGGCCTTTACAAACCTAGCCATAGGATTACCCTTGCATAGTGCCACCCAATCTTAGTTTCCAGTGCCTCTGATGAGTAGAGCCACTGGAGTTATCCCCAGGATGAATTTTCTGTTTCCCATCCACTCATCAAGATTTTTCTTGAAGAGGTTCAGCAAGGTGCACTGCTTGACATGTAAGGGAAGTCTGTTCAATAGCATGGACAGTCTCTGGGTTATGAACCTGTCCCTCCAGCATGTTCTATTACTTGTGTTAATGAGGTTGAGGTCTCTGGAGCGTGTGGTGCAGAGGGATTGGGATTTCTTTAGATGTAGCATTTCTAACAGAGCTGGGTCAGACATGGCTTTGTAAGTCAAGCATAGATCGCCTCTAATTAGACGATATGAGACAGAGAATAGTTAGAGTTCTTTGAGTCTGTCCATATGGGACAAGTGTTTAAAGCCTAGGATCCTCTTTATGAGGTAATTTTGTGGCCTCTCCAGTTGTTGCAGGTGCCTAGTGAGGTACAAGCCAAATGGGGCATTGTATTCGATGACTGGCCTAATGAGGGAAGAGTAGAGAAAGACATTGATCTCTTTCTTCCTGGATGCAAAACCCTTAGTAATGAGATGTGCCACATAGAAGGACTTTCTGACCACAGTGGCAATGTGGTGATCAAAAGAGAGGTTGCTGTCAACCTGTGTGCCCAGATCTCTTATAACGCTTTCTGTATTCAGTGGACTACCATAAATGTGGTAATTCATGGGAACTGGGGTTTTTCCCAAAGGGCGTTGTGATGCCCACGCCCTGACTCAGCAATCAAGGAGCCTCAATCCTCACCACTAACACCAGAGAGGGCATCTCATATATGAGGAAAGGATAACAAATACACACAGTAAAGTGCAATTTCCCTTAAGAGCACACAGAGATCACAGTCAGTCTGAGGCTGGTCACTCCCTTGCTCCCCAGGTCCCCAGTAAGACTCCCCACTGGCACATATATCATTATAGGGTCCAGATCTCAGCCTAGCTGGGCAAGCTAAAATCTCCAGCACCCTCTCTGTCCAACCAGTGCTTCGTGTCCCTGCCCAAGTAGCTGACACAACACACTTTGAGATAAATTTATACAACCACACAGACACTCCTGGGGAAGGCTGGCACAGGTTCTCCATCTGTGCCCCTTTTACCCAGACGATATGGTAGTAATTATTGCCACCACCTAGCTAATATTATCAGCTACCTAAAGGCCTTTAAAAGGGTGTCCAATTATTACTGTGCAATATTATTATCCAATTGGTAAGTGTGACTAATCAGTCAAGGCTTATTAGAATGGCTTTGTACAATAAACTCTATAAATATGCAATGTACTCTAGAGCTTAACTTATCTCTACACAAACCAGGCACAGTTAAAAGGTTTTAAAATATTTAATAATAAATAATTAAAACCACAAGACAATATTTTCTACTACACAGTCAGTGCTAGTCAAGATAGTTCAGAGATCCTTAAAATAAATCAGTAGTACAGTTCTGACATAACAGAAAAACACTCAGTCTAAACTTTATAGTCTTAGCTATTTCTACAAGAAAACACACTTCTAAGATAACTTATATAAGACAAGAGGCAGAGTGCTGAGTTGGATAGTCAAGCAAAAATGCTTAATAATCTCTGGTTCTCACTGTTTAAATTGCTATTGCAGTTCTGATAAAAATTACATCATCTTTTACACTTTCCTGGTGTTCCCATGCTGACAGAAACTGCATTTACATTCTTTTACACTTAGAGCAATAAAGGACATTCCACATGTAAATTCTGGTCATTAACTTTAGCCTTAAAACAATAGGCAGGAAGCCTTCATCTAGTCAGACTGAAGCTGACTTATAAACATCAAAGGCACTCATGAAATAATTTTCATTTCAAAGGACCAACAAGAAATGCTTGATTTAGCTTTCTTTACAGCAGAGGGCAATGTTGCCACATTGTTTTAAGTTCAGCATTTCACAGTATTTACAAATGATAGAATTATGTACCAAATTCAATTTGACTAGGCTGGCAGCCTTCACCCATCTCTACCAGTCTTCACAGGCATGAAAACACATTTTTTGGCATTGAGCTTAAGGTCATGGTTCTGACACCAGTTGTTGGCCTCAATGAGGCCATTCTGTAGTATGTCAACATCACTTGGGGAGTTAATAATAGCTCCCAACTTGCAATCGTCTGTGAACTTTGTCAGTCAGAGTCCCTTCGTGTTGACCTGAACTTCAGAGAAGTAGATACCAAACAGGAGAGGACCCAGGACCGAACCCTGTGGTACTCCACTCGTGACTAGTCAGCAGTATGACTTGGAGTTAGCTACTTTCACACTGTGGGTTCTATCTGTGAGCCAGTTTGCAACCCACCTAGTGATATAGGGGTTGATGCCTAGCTTAGTGAGTTTTTCTATGATTCCTGAGTGGGGAATGGTATCAAAAGCCTTGGCCAGATCAAGGTAGGCTGCATGAACCACCTTGCCTTCATCCACACCTCTGGTGACTGACTTAAAGAAATTGACCAAGTTGAGCAGGCATGATCTACCCTTCAGAAAACCAAACTGTGTGGGATCCAGAGTCTGGAAATTCCCTATATCCTTGTTTATTAGGTCCATGATGATGCGTTCCATAGCTTTGCATATCAGGCTCAGCAGGCTAATGGGGTGGTAGTTCCCAGGGTCTGTAGTCTCTCCTCCTTTGTAGAGAGGGATGACTGTAGCAGTGTGTCATTCTGTAGGGACAAAGCCTGAGGTGAGGCTGTGATTGAACAGGGCACACAGGTGCGGTGCCAGTTCACTCTGTAGTTCATGTAGAACACAGCCAGTGATATTGTCAGATCCCATAGAAGCTGTGTTCTTGGCCTTGGACAGTGCTATTTTAACCTGTGCAGCAGTAATACTGGGTGCCTGGCAATCCACTGGTATTGTGATTGGGCCTTTGGTGGGAGAGAGGGGTAAAGTTGGCAGTGAATCTGTCGGCAATATCTTTTGATTTGGTATATTAGGTAACATCTTGCAATAGCTCAGAGCAAATCTGGGTATTACCATGGAGATTCTTTACATAACTATAGAAGGCCTTGTGGTTGTCTTTACTATCTGCTGCAATTCTGTTTTCATAGTTAGCTTTAGAGGATTTGATGATTTGATGAGGGATCTCAACTTTTTGTTGAAGTAAATAAGGGAGTTTTTCCATTCTTGGGACTTCACCTTATTCCGCATTAGTTTCCTCCTTCTGTTGTAGAGTTTGTTTATGGCAGGGGACCATCAGATTGGCTTCCTTTTTTTGGAGGAGAGCATGTTGGGTCTATTGTGAGGTCCCATAAAAGCTGTATTCTTGGCCTTGGACAGTGCTGTTTTAATCTGTGCAGCAGTAATACTGGGTGCCTGGCAATCTGCTGGTATTGTGATTGGTCCTTTGGGGGGGGGGGTAAAATTGGCACTGAATCTGTTGGCCAGTATACTGGCAATATCTGTTGGCTCAGTATAGGAGGTACTATTGTACAGTAGCTCAGAGCAAATCTGACTGTTCAGGAGCCATCTGACAAATAATCTCATATCTTGATCTTGGTAAACAGTTGAAAATTGAGAGCAGCTAGAATGAGCCCCAAAACATGGAGACTGAATAGCAAAAAATGGACTTATATATACTAAGTATGAGGTGGTCATTTCCAGGAATATTCCCTTTTTTCGTAAGTATGACAATCTCAGAGTTAGTATACATAAGTTCATGGAATGTGGGGTACTTGTCCCTGCGAAAAAGAAGTTTAAAGAAGAAGAGTAATATTTGAGATTTGCTATTCTTTGCATTTTCAGCCTTTTTTTAAGTGTGTCGGCACTTGGCATTTTGAGTGCCAACATTTCAACAGGGAGTCGTTGGTAGGTATAGTGCATTATCTGCATGTTTATTCTTGACTTGTCTGGTGCCACAGTACCATTAAAAAAACTACGAGATCATGATGCATTATTGTGTTGATTAGCATAACGAGAATTTTTTTTGTTTGTTTTTGAAATGTCTAGTTACTACAGCAACAACTCTGGAATACTATCTTGAAGCATTACTTTCAAGTTTGTATGTAGATGCTTGACAACAAGGTCTAGTGCTGCAACAAGAAGGTAAACCTGTAGCTTTAGGGATCTAGAGCTATGACAGGCACACAGACATGCTGTTCACAGATTGAACAAGAGATGCTTACCAAAATGTTTGGCTGGTGCAAAATTCCACAACTGTAGTTATGCTAGGGGCATTACAGTGAATGCAGATGAAAAATTCTTTTATATCATCTTCAGAGTATCCAGCATATCTACATAGTCTATTACTATCTTTCCAGAAATAATGCTTACAAGTGCAGTGTAAAACTGGTATTTCTATGCACATATAAATGTAAAGATAAAGGAAACAGTATTGTGGATTATGTCACAGTTACCAATAACAGCAATTTCAAAATGTCATTATGTCAAGATGGGTTAATAGTTTGAAATCACTACATCCTGCTATCAAGCCATATTTTCCATATCAGGATGAGTTTTCATGCATTCAGGGTTTGTTATTTAAGGGTGACAATCATTCCTACTCAGTTGTGTGAGAAATATGTCGTCTTGTATACTGAATCACGTCTTGGTGTAATATATGCAAAAAAACAACTCCTGATGTTATGATCTGACCCAATATTACTGTACAAATAGAGTGGTTAGCACAAAACTCTGAAATTTATTGCATGTTTAAGAAACAAAACCATAAAGGGGCGTCTTTCACTTCCTTAGCTGAAAGGAGGAATATATTTGTTCCCATACGAAAACCTGTATGTTCTTCTTTACTTAAACTAGTATTGGAAATTCCCTGAAGTAGTTTATTTATGTGATAGTACCAATCAATTAATTAATACTATTCTGAAATTTATCTTTGTCTGGTATGGAAGACCAGAAGAAGTTGTATCTCACAATATTCTTCCTTTATATGTCAGAAATTTCATATTTTTGTTAAAAAATGGAAAGTTAGATATATATCATATTAAGTCCTGAATACCCTCAGTCAACAGGCAAGTTCACAGAATAAGCCTTACTGTGAAAAATACTTGGAAGGAAAGTGAGACTTTGAGTCAGTGGGCTAATACTTATTTCTCAAGTACAGAATCACTTCATTAAAGTCTGTAAGATTGTCACCAGGACAGCTGCTTATGGTTGTTTTCTGAAGTCAGCCTTCCCTTTATCATTTTCCTTACTTGCACCAGAAAGTTAGTAAACCACAAATGGATTGCTGCATCAGGAAAATAACAATGAAAATTCTACTATGATAAGTCAACCAATAATCTTTCTGTTTTAAAGGAAGTGATGGGGATCAGAACAACTCAAGAACTAACTGGAAAGTCCAGTTTTGGTCACAAAGTACAGACTCAAATCATTTTGTAAAGCCTTTTTGATTGTCCAAGGCCACGCTATATACTTATATCTAATGCAGAAACAAAAGAAGTTTGTTGAAGCTACCAAATGTACAGATGCATCCAGATATATCATTGCATAATTAAGACTCTGAAAGGCTTATGTTGGAGTGCTGTCTGATCATGAGTTACTATGGATTTATTAAGTCTTCGGATAAGTGACCTCATATGAGCGAATGCTTTTTGAGGTTGTAAAATGAGCGAACGCTCTTTTCTTTGGAGTTTTTGTCAACAGCCTTTTGTATGAGAAATAATTAAATGGATTATACAGGTATGAATCTTTTCTAAAAGAAACAGAAAATAATTAAGTTAAGAAAGCTACAGCTGATAGAGGTAATGAATCGTTTGAATGCCAATTTTCAGTACAGCTCTAAACAGTAAGGAACTCAAAGTCTGTATGCCTTTTTATTCGGCTATTTTGGCAATGTTTTCCTCAAATCAGTAGACATATGAGGGGAGTGCTAATATAAGAGAAATCAGAAACTTTCTCTAAACATTTGCAGCAAATATTTCAGAGGCACAGTACTTACACAATCTTCCCCTACACTATACCTACTAGGGCATATATAGGGCAGTATTAATAGAGCAAAACAACATAAGGATTATATATCTTTTAGAATGTGATACCTGTAAAAAGACATTACAAAGCTGATCAGTTGTGATCTTTTGCTGGATGCAGATTAGTTTATCCTGCATCAATAGTGAAGACAGAACATTCATACAAATGTTAACTCTCTTAGGGCAGGTAATCAATGCATCATACCCCAGAACTTAAACAACCTTTTCTGTCATTAGTCAGTGTTGAGAAATCAATACTTTACACTACTGCCAACAGAAATAAAGTCCGACTAATTATAGACTTTCTATACTTTGCAGTACAAAAGACAAAGGTAAACATGCCCAGTAGGAGTCAGATATGCCTGATCAGTTATATAAAAAAAGATCCTTCATATTGCGAAAACAGGCAGCACTGAGAACATTGTCCTGCCTAGTACAGACAGGAAAACTAAGTAGTCCATAAATGATACTTAGATATAAACCAGTCTGAAGCACTTAATGGAAGTTACTTAAACCCAATTCATAATGTATGGATAATTAATGCTGTAAAACAATCATAAATTCCACATGGCACTAATAATGGTATCAGATGACTCGATAAACATAACATCTTAGTTCTCAACCTCTGAAGTCATAACTCAGAAACAAAGCAAAAAATAATGAGGGACAAATGCATAAAATCAGGGATAGCTTTTAAATATTGGTCTCTTCACATAGAAGAGCGCAATTTAAATTAACATGCATTTTTTGAGCTAGTAAGTTTGGAACTCACGTGTAGTGTGTGGAACAATTTTATATTGTTGGAAAGTTGAGAAAAAAATTGTTAAGCACATTTTTGATGTACAAAATGTCTTAACAATGTTTTGTTGTGCACCTTTCATCACTGTTAAGTTCTAGTCCCAAGCTAGGTAACAGTGTCTTCTTGCAGCATCTGGCAGTAAGCATAGATGACTAAAATTCTGACTTATAATGAGGAGCTTCTTGTGTGAAGAGTACAGGGTTGAATCTTTTCATCTTTATTTGTCTACTGTGTGACCTTGAGCAAGTCACTTAACCACTTAGTGCTTTAAGGCAATAGAAAATTTGGGCTAGGCTTCTTAACGGTCTCCTAGACTGCATGCCTCATAACGATCTATAAACGTATTAAGCATTTTCACAGCTTTAAAAGCTGTTATACACTTTACTGTCTCACACACACACACACACACACACACACACACACACACACACACACACAGCAGCGTGACATGTCTAACAGCTTTTAAAGCTCTTTGGTCATCAGAGAGACACTTTACTTCTGCCATCTGCATGTGTGGCTGTGCTAAATGTTTTGCACTCCAGTACTTTGTTCTGTAAGTGACAGTACATGTAGCAGACAATGCTCTGCACACTAGGAGTTACAGTCAGGTCCCTGTGATCATAACTACTTAGAAAGTGTTCTTAACTCGGTCAAGATTCATCTTGTTAGCCTCACCTCTTTCTGCTTTTGAGGTGAATTTCCTGGCATTCATGACCTGATCATAATTCTCTGTATCTGTTATCATTTAGTGACTGTAACCATCAGCAATTTGCCAGAATAAAAAATACGAGGAACAGAGCAAAGATCTGAAACAAAATAAGGAGCAGTCTACAAAATGACAGATGAAAAGCATGCCTAAAACACAGTTACACTATAGGGTCACCTAAAGCTTGTTCCTAGACATTAATAACCCACAAATCACGCAGACGCAGCTGGAGCTAGTAATCATTTATTTCATATGTACAAGCTTAACGGCATACTGTTTATTACATAAAAACCATGAAAATGCAACACAATGTCTCACTTTACTTTTACTGCACATAAAATGCCATTTCTTTAATGCAGCTGTAACTCTGCTGATTTGGCAGCTTCTTTTGATCTTTTTATTCTGTTTTGCTTTCTTGTAAGACTTCATCCTTGTGACTTTTCTGCACAGCATCTAATTTTCATTTCTGTTGATTCTAGCTTGCCCAAGTCTTGAAATGTAATACTAACTGTCACACAACTATTCAGAAGGAGAATCCACAGAATCTTTCCAACCGAGATCTGCGGCTTCATTAAACTTGGCATGATGCTGACTTAATCAGTTTTCTCTTCTCTGCCGGTCACTAAAAGTGATTGAACATGACCTTCGTATTTACATGGTTAAATAGTAATTCAAATTTAAAACATGAAAATAATTTTATTCTTGACATCAAATGTAACAAGGAAGTATAAAGACAGGAACACCCCATTTCACTGATGCCAGTCGCATTAATTCCCAATTATTTTTTTTTTATTTGATTGCAGTGATTTATTAACATACCATCTTTCTGAATTGTATACTATTTTGTTTCACTAGGATGGATTTTAGGCTTCTTTAAAAACGTACTTCTCCAAACAATTCTTAGTAAACACAAGTACCTTTGAGATTGGCATAAGCATAGGCATACCTCTCAAGTGTTCAGATTTTTGCAGAATGTCCAGAATTTTGCTTTATGTTTTGGCCTGTTCCTTATAACATTTGTGTTTTTTGGCAAGTCACTGAGGACTGAAATCACAAAATAATGACATACATTTGCATTTCAAACTTCATATCCTTCAGAAAGTGCATGCTAGCACATGTCCTGTTATTCTAGCATCTTTCTAAGTTTATAAGTGCAATATTTAAAATATGTCCCTATTGTTGGGCCTGTGTCTCCTGTTGTTTTATGCTTTGTCCATATTTCTTGATCTAAGGGGTTGAGTGGTATGAGCACAGTCTTGTCTCAGACTACATGTGGGGATGAACATCCCACTTGGCCTATAAGTAGAAAACTTAACAATGCTGAGTGGTGTTATTCAGCTATAGAGAGAGGGAAAGAGACAGAGCATGCTTTGCCATAGAATGGACACCACCATCCACTAGTACTATTTATAAGGTAAGCAGTTTGCATTACCACTAATCATTCCCCTCTTCAGAGGTTCTACCATCAGAAGGATTCAGCTATGTCCAGACCTCAGTACTTTGTTGAATATGTGTTGTCTTGGGTTTGCATCCCATGCAGTGGGGCTAGAAGACACTACCTGTGGTGGTACTGTATCTGCTGTTCATGTTGCATTTACTAAATGGTGTGTCATGAGGGGAACTGCAGTGTTCATCAGAAATACAGAGTAGGCATATAAACTGAAGAGTAAAGCTCAATGACATCTAAGAAGAAGCATGTGCCTTTTGACCTATCTATCTGTCTATCTATAATTTATATGGGCTTATGTCATAAGATCTAAAGTAAAGTTCAAAAGACTGAAAACAAAATATCTAAAACTCAAAATATCAGAAATGGGAATTTGTCCCTTCTCCACTGTTCTGTGATCTTGGAGTTGGCATATATCATTAGCAGGTGGTGTGAGGGGTGCAGGAGGGCTTGCCCCTGCATTAAAAATGCTTTTGATATTTTCGTTAAGTCTTTTGAACTTTTGATCGTATGATATATATATATATATATATATATATATATATATATATATATATATATGGGTCTACTGCTTTTAATCGAATACCACTTATTCAAAAAAGAGCAGTAGACCATTCAGTTACACGAAAGTGTACTTATTTGAAAGTGCACTTTCGCGAACCTCGTTTCAACGAACCAGAAAAAAAAATAATAAAGAAAAACAAAACAAAGAAAACACTTCATAACATTACATTGAGTGGGGGGCTGCACCCCCCCACCCCCCTACTTAAGTATACCAACTTTGAGATCATACTACAGTGGGGAACAGGTAAATTCCCTATTCCTCACTGTAGTGTGCCTTGGTGCTTCAGTGTCGCTGAACGATTTGTTGAACCGTGCTTCGCAGAAGTGCACTTTCGCGTAACCGTGGGTCTGGTGTTTGTTTTCGCACAAGTGTTTTTTCGGTCTTATACAGTAGACCCATATATATATATATATATATATATATATATATATATATATATATGGGTCTACTTCAAATGAGCAAAAACTCAGATATTCGAATCCAAAATAACTAAGATGAGTTTATCAAAACTGCATACAATGAAAATTTAAAGCAGTGAATCTCACATAATCGAAAATAGGTAACTTACTTTTCGTAAGGCGCAGCACTAGAAAATAGAACGGTGATGCTGTATCCACCAGACAGTTCTCTTGCAGATGAGGGCGTGCATTGGGTGTTTACCCTTTTCTTGAATGTAGTGCGATCGCAGAGTTGGTATATTTCATTTGCAAGGGTGTGGTGGGTGCAGGGAGTGGAGCCCCCTGCAAAATAGTAAGACAAAATAAATTACGGTCTTTTACTCTTAGGCTGTGGATTGATGGATTGATCTTGGTGAACTATTTAAAATGGTAGTACAGATTCGGCAGCAGTTTTTGATTATGTGAGATTCACTGTTTTAAATTTTTGATGTTATGGATTTTGAGGTAACCTCATCTTTGTAGGTTTTTTGATCATCTGAAGTAGACCCATATACACACACACACACACACACATATATATATATATATATATATATATATATATATATATATATATGTAAGGTCTACTATTCCCTGGGGTAATCAGATTCCTGACCTCTAGGCATACTGAGGGTGTTCTGAAGAGGAGTCTCCAGGGAGCTGTGTATGAAAGGTGAAGGCAATCTGGAAGGTGTTCCTGAAATCTGAAAAGGAGAAGCTGTTATCCTGTAAAGGAGGAACTCTGCTTGTGTGTTAAGGTATGTGAATACTGATGGATAAGAGAATTCTCTATGGTGTGTGAATACTGCAAGCAACTACAGAAAGCTACTTATTACCAGACAGGATTTATTATAATCTTGGGACTCAGAGAGAAGGGTAGCAGCTCCAACAGCTGTGGTTTACCTACAGAACAAGTTACTGCTTATAATTTTGTTACATGGGTATATGAACAAGCAAACACTGTGAGTTAGCAAATGGTATTTACTCTTGGGCTAAAGAACTATGACAAGTTTTGTCTTGCTTCCATTTGCTTGTGTTGCTCCTCAGACTGCACTTATGTTGGCTGAATGAAGCACTTTTTTTTCCATCTCCATTCTGTTAAAGAAAATAAATAACAAGATGTTGATACAATCTGAAGCCCAGTCATATATTTTTTTGAGTGAAGAGTTGAGCTAATTCAACTTGAGATGCTACACTATATAAAAATGTGTGTGTGCGTGTCTGTGTGTGCATGCGTGTGCATGTGTGTGTGTGCGTGTTTGTATATGTGTGTGTGTGTGTGTGTGTGTGTGTGTGTGTGTGTGTGTGCACGTGTGTGCATGTGCCTGTATATATGATTACAGGGACAGCACTTCTCAATCCTGCCCCTTAACACCTTGCACACAGGGTGACTGCCCCCTTCACCCCACCCTTGTTATGCTTCTGCTGTCTAGTAAAGTCACTGTCTTCATGCAAGCTTCACTGGCAAGAGATCTATTTGATTGAACTGATATTTTCCTTTGCATTTCATTTCCTGCAGTAACCAAAGGCTTTATTTTGAGCTTTTTATTTTAAAGTTGTGCCTATTAACTGTTTAGCTATCACCTATTTTCTTCTACTTGCATACCAGTAATGGTACAACTTATGTTACTACTGTTATCCTGAAATTTGCATTTAAAATTTGTCTTAATCTTTCCAAACACTTGGGGTAAAACCTGTGATGGAGACTTCTGTTTGTACTTTGTAAGTTAATTTTGAAGTCTGTTGGGGGAGGACCCAAAGGAAAACAGGTCCATTATTGTTAATTTGTTAATTCCTGAAAGTTGTTGGTGCAGGATCAGTGGCTAAAGCCTAGGCAGCAAACGACAGAGAGAGAGGGGAGGGTGGGACTAGTGAAATATTCTCTTACAGCACAGACAGACAGAGAGAGAGGGAGTGGGAGTGTGTGTGTGTGAGAGAGAGAGAGAGAGAGGGGGGGGTGGGAGTGTGAGAGAGGGAGAGAGAGAGGGAGTGGGAGTGTGTGTGTGAGAGAGAGAGGGAGTGGGAGTGTGTGAGAGAGAGAGGGAGTGTGAGAGAGAGAGAGTGGGAGTGAGATTGAGAGAGAGAGTGAGGGAGAGAGAGGGAGTGAGAGAGAGAGGGAGTGGGACTGTTAGAGAGAGAGAGGAGAGAGAGAGAGGGAGTGGGAGTGTGTGAGAGAGAGAGAGAGAGGGAGAGTGGGAGTGTGTGAGAGGGAGTGGGAGTGAGAGAGAGAGAGAGAGAGAGGGAGTGGGAGTGTGAGAGAGAGAGAGAGAGAGAGAGGGAGTGGGAGTGTGTGAGAGAGAGAGAGAGAGTGGGAGTGTGTGAGAGAGAGAGGGAGTGTGTGAGAGAGAGAGAGTGGGAGTGTGTGAGAGAGAGAGAGAGGGAGTGTGAGAGAGAGAGAGTGGGAGTGTGTGAGAGAGAGAGAGAGGGAGTGGGAGTGTGTGAGAGAGAGGGAGTGGGAGTGAGAGAGAGAGAGAGGGAGTGGGAGTGAGAGAGAGAGAGGGAGTGAGAGAGAGAGGGAGAGAGAGTGTGAGAGAGAGAGGGAGTGTGTGAGAGAGAGAGCGGGAGTGTGTGAGAGAGAGAGAGAGCGGGAGTGTGTGAGAGAGAGAGAGAGCGGGAGTGTGTGAGAGAGAGAGAGAGGTAGTGGGACTGTGAGAGAGAGGGCAAGAGAGAGGGAGGGAGAGAGAGAGGGAGAGTGTGTGAGAGAGAGAGAGGGAGAGTGTGTGAGAGAGAGAGAGAGGGAGAGTGTGTGTGAGAGAGATAGAGAGAGAGAGTGTGAGAGAGAGGGGTGAGAGAGAGAGCGAGAGAGAGAGTGGGAGAGAGTGAGGAGAGGGGGGGTGAGAGAGAGAGAGGGAGAGAGAGTGTGAGAGAGAGAGAGAGGGGGTGTGAGAGAGAGAGAGAGAGAGGGAGTGTGTGAGAGAGAGAGAGAGGGAGTGTGAGAGAGAGGGGGAGTGTGAGAGAGAGAGAGGGAGTGTGAGAGAGAGAGAGGGGGAGTGTGAGAGAGAGAGAGGGAGTGGGAGTGTGAGAGAGAGAGAGAGAGGGAGTGGGAGTGTGTGAGAGAGAGAGAGAGAGGGAGAGTGTGTGAGAGAGAGAGAGGGAGTGGGAGAGAGAGAGAGAGGGAGTGGGACTGTGAGAGAGAGAGAGAGAGAGAGAGTGTGAGAGAGAGAGAGTGGGAGTGTGAGAGAGAGAGAGAGTGTGTGTGAGAGAGAGGGGGAGTGTGTGAGAGAGAGGGGGAGTGTGTGAGAGAGAGGGAGTGTGTGAGAGAGAGAGAGAGGGAGAGGGAGTGTGTGAGAGAGAGAGAGAGAGGGAGAGTGTGAGAGAGAGAGGGAGAGGGAGTGTGAGAGAGAGGGAGAGAGAGAGAGAGAGAGGGAGAGAGAGAGAGAGAGGGAGTGTGAGAGAGAGAGAGAGAGAGAGAGAGAGGGAGGGAGTGAGAGAGAGAGAGAGAGGGAGTGTGAGAGAGAGCGAGAGAGGGAGTGTGTGAGAGAGCGAGAGAGGGAGTGTGTGAGAGAGCGAGAGAGGGAGTGTGTGAGAGAGAGAGAGAGGGAGTGTGTGAGAGAGAGAGAGAGAGAGAGAGTGTGAGAGAGAGAGAGGGGAGTGTGTGAGAGAGAGAGGGAGGGAGTGTGTGAGAGAGAGGGAGGGAGTGTGTGAGAGAGAGAGGGAGTGTGTGTGAGAGAGAGAGAGAGAGTGTGTGAGAGAGAGAGAGAGAGAGTGTGTGAGAGAGAGAGAGCGAGAGAGCGTGAGTGTGAGAGAGAGAGAGTGGAGTGTGAGAGAGAGAGAGAGTGGAGTGTGAGAGAGAGAGAGTGGAGTGTGAGAGAGAGAGAGAGTGGAGTGTGAGAGAGAGAGAGGGAGTGGGAGTGTGAGAGAGAGAGGGAGTGGAGTGTGAGAGAGAGAGAGAGAGAGGGAGTGGGAGTGTGTGTGAGAGAGAAAGAGGGAGTGGGAGTGTGAGAGAAAGAGAGAGAGAGAGGGAGTGGGAGTGTGTGAGAGAGAGAGAGGGAGTGGGAGTGTGTGTGAGAGAGAGAGACACACACACACACAATAGTAAACATTTTTCCCTTCACTTACACTTGGCACCAGGGGAAAAGCAAAAGACTAACACTGGTTGTTTTCCAACCAGCTCTAGTGGAAAAGATATCTGTGCATGTTATGAACTAAAAGTGAAGCAACTGTAAGTGAAGCATCTATAAATAACTGTTATACAAAGAACTGAGAGTGGTACCCAGTCCATCCCCTTCTACTATATGCAGTAAGACTATGTTGTTTTCCACCTGCTGCTATAAAGACCAGTACTGTTTTGTTTTATTTGTCTTAAAAGAAACTTCAGTTATAAGCCTGAGTAAGTGTCATTTGAATCAATTTTTTCTGCTGTAGAGCATTGACGTGTATTTGGTTGATATCATTTGGTCAACCGAAACAGCTGGCTGACTTTTCTGCGAGACTGACAATCCCTGGATAGAGGATTATGCCCTGTCTCAGAGATAGTACACTCTCAGAGTCAGTATATATAATTAGCAAGAACTGCAGGCTGGGTTGCCCCCTCTCCCTCGAAACACTTGACTTTGGTTTTACCTCCTAAGGCTAATTCTTGCAACATGTGCTGTAGCTATGAATGTTCTGTTTATGGGCGTTGATATTTAATCATTTAAGTATAATCACAAAGTGCATATATATTCACAAATTCAGTCATGGGAAAAATTTACAGAAAATACTGGTCACACAGTAAATTCTGTGAAACACATATTACAAAAAATATGATCAATAACTTATTTCAGGCCAACAGGTCATACATCAGAAATACATTAGTAAAGATAGTCCAAGTATTTGAATTTCTATAAACAATAGTAAGAAATACAATAATATTTAACCAAAGTGACAAATAGCATTCTCTTTATCCAGATAATTTCACCCCATAGCTAAAAAATGATTTTTACACAGGGGATTCACCCCCCAGCCCTCTTCTGCCCCCTACCCCAATAACTTACACATGCTAACTCCATGGTCAAATAACTATGACCAAAGGGCAAACACCAAGAACTATGCCAAAGCCAAATATGCAACAACATCTAGAAGATTTATGATTTTTGCTTAGAAATGTTTACATATATATTTTTATACCACAAGTAGGCTCCAGAGAATTTTTCCTCAGGTAGACAGCAAATGTTGGAGGTGTGACAGTGAAGAAAAAGATAATTGGAAACATGTTTTCCGGGAGTGCAGTGAGTTGGTGGAGTTTAAGGATTCCCTGCAGGATGCACTGTTGGAGATGCTGGCTGGGCAGATTGATGTGACGAGGGAGATGATTTTTCTGAGCTATGATACAGAATCGGAATTGCCTAGACACAGTAAGGCTTTGTTGTATTTAATTATGGTGGCTGCCAAAAACCAATTACTAGAAAATGGAACTCAAAATCTAAATCAACTACACTAAAAGTAGTGAATATAGTAACAGAGATAAAACAGCTGGAACTGAGATCTTTAGAAAAGGGTAGGAGCAAACTACATAGGAAAAAAAATGGGAATTGTGGGAACAATACATACAGGAGAGGAATAAGGTTTAAAAGAAGTCAGGACTTAAATGGGCTATGTAATGTTTGACTGAAAATGATTGGGTAGATTATAAGTGATGTATAATGTTTGTAATTGGAAGTGTGTCAGTATGGTTTGTGATGCAAAATGCTTGCAACTAAGATTGTGTCAGTGTGGTTCATTTTCATTTATATAAATGTATGATTGCATATGTTGTTAAGTGATGGTTTACTAAATATGTTTCTTGTTAAAAAAGGACAAGAATAGAATAATTTATGTAATGTTGCTTATGTTATATGATATATAGCAATATATGTGAAGTATAATGTTTGTAAACGTGAACTTGTTAATACAGTATGATTACTTTTATATTAATGTAAATTTGCCCATGCCACAAATGATAATTCAGTAAAGGTGTTTAAAAACAAAGAACTATGCTATAGCCAACAATCGGGAAGTTGACAGTAGTATAATTTAACATTGGACTATAACATAACGGCTTTTAGTTCACAGTCCATCTTCTGATTATGGATTCTGAGGTAAATGCCACTGATACATGGTTTTATCCCATACCTATGCCTGTGTACCTCTCCAATACTTTCTGTCTTTCTATCAGGGAGGCCAAAGTCTCCAGTGCTGCATCTTACTCTGTACTGGCTTCTCCACTGTAATTCCTCTGTCTACTAAAGAAGCCAACATTTCTTTGCCTTTCTGTCCCTATATCGCTCCCTTTTATAGCAGGGGAGTGTAGCCTCATCCGGTCTGGGTGAGTGTGTTGGAGCCTCTGCCTACACTGCCTAACACAACTCACAACAGTCCACTGTGGGCAATGTACTACCTGACACCCCCAACTCAGACCTGAGGGGCTGAACATCATGGGTCAGGCAGATCCCACCTTGGCTTGCTCACAATTCCTTGGGACTGGGCTATTCTTCCAGTTCTGTCAGTATCTGACAATTTACTCAACTTGGGAGTAAGCACAGCACTGTGATCAAAACATCCATCATTTGAAAAATGGAAACGTCCCCCCACAACTTAACAAATGTTGCATCACTTTCCCCTCTAAAAAAAATTAAATAGATATTTTTTCAATAAATGAGACTCTTATTGGAAGCATTAATTTGACATTTGTGGAGAGAGTATGGTCTAAAAAAGACATATTTTCTTTAAGTTTGTTTGTTTGTTTCTTTCGGCTTTTCCCGGTTAGGGGTCGCCACAGCAGAACTCCGGTCTGCTAATGATTGGCAGTTTATTTTTACATACCAACTTGCCAGGCCTGATGCACAACCTTCAATGAAGGTACACCCATTCACGCATGTCTCCACGCTGAAGACGCTCCAGCTGAGAATCGAACTGGACAGCGTCTTACTGTGAGGTGACAATGCTACCGCAGCACCACCGCCGCGGGTTAACAGTATGCCTAACTACACCCTTGTGTTGCAAAGAAGTTGTGGATGTGACACCTGGGATTAGGGGATGGTGGAGTCATGTAGCAGTTTGAAATTTATCCCAAGTAGAAGTTGCTTGACCACATGCTTACCTAACTGTATTTGTGTTTCCCCCCACTTTATTTTGCTTTTCTTAAAAGTACTCAATGTTACTTATTCTGCTGCATTTATTACTGCTTGGTAGCAGCCTGATTAAATTGTAACTGTTATTCTAAGTCTTTTTGGTTTAAACATTTGGGCTTCATACAGGTTGTTTTACATTAAGAAGGTTTGTGGTCTGCACTGTTGTGGCGGGACAGGTAGCTTACATCCTTCTAAGCTGGGAATTTCTGATTGAAGGCCCAGTGTCTGCTATTCTAAAAGTGTATTAGTTCTGGCTTAAGCACTTGGGCTTCAGGCCAGTTATTCTACATTAAGAGGGCTTGTGGTCTGCCCTCTTGTGGGAGGAGAGGCTGGATTCTGCCCTTCTGAACTGGGAATTTCTGGTCACAGACTTATTGTGCCTGCTTATTTGAACTGTTTCTTTCTGAAATTGGTGTGCCTTGTTGCTGTAGCATAGACCAGATTCAGGCCTGCTGAATCTAGCTTTGTTTGTATAACTTGTGCACTGATCCAGGCCATCTTTTTTGCAGAAGGTTCCCCTGCACCCTAGTAGCAGGAGTGTGCAGTTAGAATTTGTCTGATTGAAGACTGCTGGAATAGGGCTGAGTTTTGAGCTTTTTTTCTAGTTAATTGGGTAACTTGTTTAAATCAGTTTGTTCGTTTTTCTATTATTTTATATATATATATAAAAATTGCACTTTATTCATCTGTTTTTACTGTATTTGTGTTTCGTCCTACTTTATTACTAGGGGCATTGACTACAACTCTGATCTGCGTTATATAACAATAAGTATCCTTTTTTGTGCATTTAAAGTGTTTTTTTGATTGTATCTGCTTTATTTTCTGAAAAAAGAAACAAAACAAAAAAATGTACTTGTTTCCCACCTTTCTAAGCTAGTATAGTCCAGTTTTCAGGTTAGTGCTGAATTTAGGGGCTGTGTTACAAATCTCTGTGTTTGCTCATACCCTACTTGGATAGAAAGAAGTTTCTCTGTTCACCTGTGAGAGAGGGGAGCTTTGAGCAGCCTATCTGTCCCTGGAGGAGTGGTTTCAGCCCAGAAATTAGTAATTTATTGGCCATTTTGAGCTAATTTCTATCTCTTTCATTTCCCTGCTAAAAATACTGCATTTGCCCAGTTTTGCGCATCGGGCAGCGCCGGTTAGCTAGAGTAAAATTATTCCAGGCTCCACAAAGTCTCCTCTTCAATTTTTCCCTTGGAACTAAAAAAACTTTCAACTTAAGCACTCAAGCCATTCATTTCTCAGCCCGGCACTTGCTCAAATTTCATAGCAAGCACTTATAAACCATAGAACTAGACCCTCCTGTACTGTACAGAAGGACAAGGCTCTCTATTCGACCTTACCAGCCATCCAGTAAAACAGTTCACTGTACCTATCCAGGCATGTCCAAAGGGCAGTTTCAGGCGTACTCTCCAGTCCAACTGGTGAATCTGGGCATTTTGAGGCAATGTTACAACTGCCTCATGTGCACAGACAACCCTTTCCTCCTACCACCAAACACTAATACATGTGAGAGATGCAATTATACAGCCAAATTGGAGGCTAAGCTCTCTCAACCCGAGACTGGATCAGACAGTCAAGAGGAGAAGGGAAATACTTGCATCACACCACCAGTCTCACATAGACCCATTAAACCAGCACTGGCAAAAAACACACATAAATACATGAAAACATACTCGGATGCTCTAAATAAAAATCTGCAAATACAACAGAGACCTCCAAAGCAAGCATCCAAGCAACCTCCACCCCCCCAACACAAACCATGAAACACATACTTCACAAAACCAGTGTGCCATGCAATCACAGCCCTTAAGGCAAAATAGCATACCCAACATACTAGTAATAGGTGACTCTATAGTCAGGCACACTGATGTCCCACTCACTAGGCTGAATAAGGAAAAGGTTACTGTTAGCTGCCTGTTGGGTGCCAGGATCCGCCACATAACACAAGCACTCAGGTCACTCCAGAATAAGTACAAATATGACTCTGTCATTGTCCATGTTGGTGTGAATGACCTGAGCCGTACCTCCCTGAACTACATGAAAAGAGACATGGAAGAGCTCTCTGATCACGTAGCCCAGGCCGGTATGACCCTGACCTTGAGTAGCATCCTGCCCTCACCAAGAATGATAGCATGGTATAAAGAAAAAATTCTCGATTTCAACAATTGGCTAAGTTTATGGTGTCATTCAAAGGGGATCCAGTGTCTGTCCGCCTGGGATGACATGCTCTACAAGCCATGCTGCTTCGCTAGAGACGGCTTGCACCTGTCACCCTTAGGCTTTCGAATACTGGCCAAGGCTCTTGCCACCCCTTAGTTCCTTTGTTAGGCAAGGCTCAAAAGACAAACCCACTGCCGTAAATAGCACAAGTAACAAAAAACTGTGGGTAATGCTACTCAATGCCAGAAGTCTAAACCTCAAAATGCATGCACTCGAGGCACTCTTCAGTATGGAGAAAATCGATATATGTGCAGTAACAGAAACCTGGTTTAAGGCTCCAGAGAACACCCCGGCACTACCAGGCTACAACTCATACCATACATTTCGGCCACAGAACCCGAACCGAAATACAAAAGGTGGGGGCATATCCATATCAAGGGTACCCATAACTCTAGGTTAGTGGCACAGCATGATGCTTCAGAGATCATCTACATGCAACTAACAATGGGCAAAACTGCAGTTCAAATTGTAGCTTGCTACAGATCACCCACCATGTCCCAGGACCCCCATTTCACATTTCTGGAAACACTGAGAAACATAAAGGTCCTGCCAAACACCCTAATATTGGGTGATTTCAATTACCCAATCATTAACTGGGAGAACTACTCAAGTACTAACTCCCTTGCCTAACATTTCCTAGAATTTATAAACTCAAAAGCCCTGGTTCAAATGGTCAACACTCCCACCAGAGGTGACAACATATTGGATCTGGTCATCACCAAGATGGGCGACCGGTGTTCCACACCTGAGGTCAACCCCTCGCTGGTTAGATATGACCATAAACAAATCACTTTGGATATCCACATTCCACCCCCACCCCCGGACAAGGAAACCACCGTGAAAAAACTTTTCAAAAGCAAACTTCACATTACTTAAAACCAAGGTGGAAAGTTTCAAAGCCCCCATGCTGAAGGATAATGCTGTCCAAGCTGCAAAATCTTTTACTAATGCTTTCTACAGGCACCTACAAGAATGCATGGATCATGCCAACTCAAGCAAAACCAAGACTCACTCCCCTAAGAAAAGGAAACTAGTCTGGTGGACTCCTGCATAAACAAGCTATACAATAGAAAGAGGAAACTAGTGCAGAAAAGAGTAAAATCCCAAGAAAGGAAGACATCCCTGATCAGTATCAGCATGAAACTACGATCCCTCATAAAATCATCCAAGGCGAGATTCGGAAGAAATATTGCCAAGGACTCTAAAGATAACCATAAGGCATTCTTTAGCTATGTCAAGAATCTAAGTGGCAATGCTCAGATCTGCTCGGAGTTAGTGCAGAATGGCACAAAATACACTGAACCAACCGATGTCGCCAACATCCTGGCAGACAGGTTCAACGCAAACTTCACCCCGCTCTCACCCCCAAAAGGGCCCATAACCATACCAGAAGAATGTAGAGTCCCTGAAATCACAGACACTCAGGTTAAAACAGCCCTCTCCAAAGCCAAAAACACAGCATAAGTGGGACTGGACGGTGTCCCAGGCTGTGTCCTACATGAGCTCAAAGACAAACTAACCCCTCACCCAAACACACTGTTCAAACTCAGCCTCTCCACAGGCTATGTACCCATAGAGTGGCGCACAGCAATGGTTATTCTGCTCCACAAAGGTGGAGCCACAGCAGACCCTGGGAACTATCGCCCTATAAGCCTGACTAGCTTGGTCTGCAAGGCCATGGAGTGCATCATCATGGAACTCATTAACAGAGACATTGGGAACCTCCAAACACTGGACCCTACCCAGTTCAGCTTTGTTAAGGGCAGATCATGCCTCCTAAACCTGGTGGACTTCTTTGAGACAGTTATCAAGGCTACAGATGAGGGAAAGGTGGTACACACAGCCTACCTAGACCTCGCAAAGGCCTTCAACACCATTCCCCATTCTGGTATTATAGACAAACTCACCAGCCTGAACATAAACCCTTACGTCACAAGATGGGTTGCCAACTGGCTCACAGACAGAACCCACATGGTGAGAGTTGTGGGAGCTAGGTCTGACTCTAAACCGGTTAAAAGTGGCGTTCCCCAGGGCTCAGTCCTAGGACCCCTCCTGTATGGCATATACTTCTCAGAGGTACGGGCAAGCGCAAGAGGACTATGGCTGACCAAGTTCGCAGACGACTGCAAACTAGGGGCTATAACTGAGTCTCTGGCTGACACAGACATCCTCCAAAAGGGTCTCACTGAGACGGATAACCAACCACAACGAACACTGAGTAAACTCAGCAAAAGTAAGAAAATAAAAAACAACACCAGGCTTCGATCCAAATATTTAATACACTTTAGCGCCTCAGCAAAATAGCCTTCAAGAAGTGATACAAAATACAGCAAAAAAATCTTCCCTTTATATACCAACCCATCATCAATTAACAAATAATTAAGCAATAAAACAATTAAATTAAACACTTCCAATATAGCTCCAGATTAAGTCCTACTGGAGCAAGAATGTTGTATTTTAAAATATAAATTGCTTCTTTGAAAAGCAGCATATTTTTTAACAACCTTTCATCACCAGTTTTTTAAAAAACTTTCTCCAAAATAGTTGCCTGTAATAAGAGTATGATTCCCATCATGTTTCTCAAAAAAGTGCATACCTATAGAACTTTCCATTCTATTCTTTTTTATATCTCTAATGTGCTCTTGTACTCGCACCTTAAACTTTCTTTTACTTTGTCCTATATAACAAAGATTACAAGGGCACCTCAAACAGTAAATAATACCTTCTGTATTGCACCCATAGCTACCATTCACCATAAACTTCTTTTTATTTATCTCAGTAAAAGCAGGCACAATATGTCTACATATGCTACAATTATTGCATGCTGTTGTACCATTTAATCTAGGGGACGTAACTAAATTGACATCTGGTAATATAAAAGAAGTCTTAACTAATATGTCTTTTAAATTCTGTCCCCTCTTATATGACATACATATTTTTTTACTAATAATTTTTTGTTGTAACAATACATCATTTTGTAAAAAAATTCCAATAATGAACAATAACTTTATTAACTTCTTCACTTAAAATATTATATGTAGTTACAAAGAATATTTTATTTTCTTCATTCTTTTTGGTTCGCTTAACATTTACTGTGCCTCCTCTTTTTTTAGTATGATTAATTTTTTCAACTGCCCTATTTAAAATTTTCTTATCTTAACCCCTTTGTATAAACATCGCCATTGTTTGTTTTATTTTCTTATGTAAATCTGTACTATTATTACAGATTCTACATACTCTTAACAGTACCCAATAAGGTAATGCTTGAACTGTGTGTGCTGGGTGACAAGTAGTACCATGTAAAAATTGACTACCATCCATAAATTTTCGATGAATGGAAGTTTTAATAAACTGATCTTGATCCCCACACAAACACAGATCCAAAAAATTCACTGAAGTCCCACATTGTAGTCTATCAAACTGCAATCCATACTCATTATTATGCAAATCCTTTACAAATTCATAAATATATTAAATCATCAATATATCGAAAATAAAATATAACATATTGTTGAAAAAAACAATGTTTGTACACATAATCCATTTCAAATTTTCCCATCAATAAATTTGCATACATGGGGGTAAAAGATGCCCCCATGACTGTCCCTTGTAATTGATGGTATATTACATTATTAAAACTAAAAGAATTATTAAGAAGACAAAATTGTAACATTTCTACTATAAAGTTACATACTGGAGTATCTTCCAAAAAATATTGCACAGCTGCAATTCCATCTTTATGTTTGATACTAGTATACAAACTTTTTATGTCCAAGGATATCCAATACATATGCGGATTCCAATGGACAGTTTGTATTTTCTGCAGAAAGTCAAAAGAGTCCCTGATATAGGATTGTAGTCTGGCCACATACGGAAACAAGGAATTATGCAAAATAATTCCTATATTATGCAGAAAGTAATTGACTGCTGACACTATAGGTCTCCCCGGATGGTTTCTTTCATCTTTATGTAATTTGTGCAAGCAGTAGAATGTGGCCATACATATTCTTTCAAATCACATTCTTTCTTGGCCATATGTTCTGTAATATATCCCAATCAATATCTCTTATTTAACAATTGTCTAAATTCTTCTACTGCTTCATAATAAATTTCCATGCTGCTAACTTCATACACAGTTTTATTCTGTAAATGCTCCATACACATATGAAGATATTGTGTATGGTGCATTACTACAATTTTATTACTCTTGTCTGAGGGTTTAACAATTAAATCCTTTCTTTTGGCCAAATCCTGCAGAGACTTCCATTCTTGTTTTGTTAAATTATAACTTATTTTACGCTTCTCTGCAGAAACATTTGAATACAGCTGCTCTACAGCAAACTTCACCATTTCTGTAAAAATTTTAACAGATTCATTTGTGTAGGAGGGGATAAACGTACTTTTAAAGCACACATTTCTATCATTTAACAAACAATAAGCATTTTCAGTCATTTCTAAATCATCTACATCAGAAACACATGAATAAAACCTTTCCTCATCACTTACATATTCATTTTCATCACTGACATTATTTTCAGAGGTATTATGAAATGCAAAAAAAACATTTTAAATGCAGTTTTCGTACTAACTGAAACATTTCTTGTTTCATTACATGTAGCCTAGGCATAACTGTCGGAATAAATTTCAAACCATAATTTAAAACATTCACTTGTTCCTGTGTCAAGGAACAACCTGTTAAATCAACAACACAATTATGAGAAACAAAATCACTGCCATCTACCTCGCTTAGGCATCTGCTTAAAATGTCCATCCACTGATTGCTGCTGTCCCTGAAAAGTTCCACGCTTCTTGTAGTTTTTTCCTGCTTCACCATTGTTACGAAAACGTTCATGTAAAACCGGCTCTTGGGCAGCCGGAAGAGGGGAGAACATCTGGTTGTCCACGTCTGAGTCTGTCATGTATCCTTTCCTTCCAAAGAGGCAAAAGATACAGTCAAATGTTTCTGTTTGCCTTCATTATTACCAGGACCATTGGATTGGCGCTTAAATTTCTTGTTAATAAAGCGCCACAGAAATGCTTTCCCATTATTATAGTCCCGAATTTTACGTTTGATTTCCCCCGTTTACCATCTATTTGCTCTTTTTCAAATTTACTTAATTTTTCTTGCATGTTTTTAAACACCTCTGTCATTTTCACTGGCCCAATATATATATATATATATATATATATATATATATATATATATATATATATATTACCCAAAATTTCATTATGTGTTTTGGATAGTTCTTCCTTCAGTTTATGTTGTTGTATCTGATCTCTCTCTCTATGAGGATAGCTACCCATTCCATCGCACATTTATGTGCTACCGATAGCCATCTCTCTCTGAAGGCTTTATCAATAGGGTCAGAAATGTCAAAGGGAGTAGCAGGACCTTTGAAACCTCTAAGTCCCCTAGGTGGAATATCCAATTCAACATAATGTTGTAATCCCAATAAATTGAAATAGCACCTAGTCTCTTTAAAAATTAGTCATTCCATATGATCTATGGACGACTGAACTTCTGATGGCAAATTGGATATATTGGTTTGACCAACATTGGCAAACGGATTATTGGTCCTTTGAGCTCTCTTTTCAAAAAACTGTTTCACCACATTAAGGGATAAATTCTCACCGAACTGTGTATCAGGCACCGTACCCTAACATCCTCCCTCAACTTCGTTGACCCGATTCATCTGCGTAGTTAGAGTCTCAGACCTCCAAGTCAAGGATGATCCATTATAACCCAAAATAGAAGTCAATGCCGACGAATCCTCACTAAATACTCTGGGAAGATTAGTAGAAGGATCCGTAGCCATAAAAAAGAACTGTAGATAACCAACCACAATGAACACTGAGCAAACTCAGCAAAAGTAAGAAAATAAAAAACAACACCAGGCTTCGATCCAAATATTTAATACACTTTAGCGCCTCAGCAAAATAGCCTTCAAGAAGTGATACAAAATACAGCAAAAAATCTTCCCTTTATATACCAACCCATCATCAATTAACAAATAATTAAACAATAAAACAATTAAATTAAAGACTTCAAATCTAGCTCCAGATTAAGTCCTACTGGAGCAAGAGCGTTGTATTTTAAAATATAAATTGCTTCTTTGAAAAGCAGCATATTTTTTTAAATCTGGAGCTAGATTGGAAGTGTTTAATTTAATTGTTTTATTGTTTAATTATTTGTTAATTGATGATGGGTTGGTATATAAAGGGAAGATATTTTGCTGTATTTTGTATCACTTCTTGAAGGCTATTTTGCCGAGGAGCTAAAGTGTATTAAATATTTGGATCGAAGCCTGGTGTTGTTTTTTATTTTCTCACTGAGACAGATACCTGTTGTCAAAATCATGGCCTCAAGCTAAATGCCAAAAAGTGCATAGTCATCCCCTTTGGAAAAAACAAAGTACCCACAAACTACCACATAGGTGGTAGTCCCCTAAATATGGAAGAAGTAATAAGGAATCTGGGGACCCAAGTAGATAGTAATCTCACCTTTGATAATCACATAGCAAAAGTGGTTAGAAAATCCTTCTACGTGGCCCACCTAATCACAAAAGGGTTTGCATCCAGATCAAAAGAGGTTATTGTGCCCCTCTACTCATCACTCATCAGATCCATCATAGAGTACAACGTTCCATTTGGGATGTATCTTACAAGACACCTGCAACGGCTGGAAAGACCACAGAAGTACATCACCAAGAGGATCACTGGCCTCAAACAGATGCTCTATGCAGCTTGACTGAAGAAACTCCAGCTGTACTCAGTTGCATACCGCGTACTCAGAGGTGATCTCTGCCTGACATACAAGGCCATGTCCAACCCAGAATTGATGGATATGCTTCACCTAAAGAAAAACTTATCCCCTCAAGCCACACACTCTAGGAATCTAAACCTCACCACAACAATAAATAGGATGTGCTGGAGGGATAGATTCCTGTCCCAGAGACTTCCCATGCTTTGGAACAAGATTCCAATCTACATTAGGCAGAGCTCCTTGCTAACACTCTTCAAAAGAAACCTTGATGAGTGGATGGGAAACAGAAAGTTTACCCTGGGGATCACTACAGTGGCTGTGCTGGACAGAGGCACAGGGATCTAATCTAAGGGGGTGGCGAAAGCCAACACATTCTGGCTAGGCTTATAAATGCCTTCAGGCAGATAGCCTAGTACCTACCTATGAACCTATGAACTGTAAACTCCCCACTCACACATACACAAAAGTTCCCCATATTGAGCAACAAACCTCTTAGCTATCTAGTTACACAGTGCAGAAAGCACTGTATTAATCAGAAGCACCACAAGAGAATTCTGACTCTTAAGGGTAGAGAGTGCCCTTTTGTCAGGATGATCTCATCAATGTTTTTCATACAGGATATTTCAGTAAAAAGTGGGATAAGTGAGCTGTGTCCTCATTTAATTGCATGCTCTTCGGGGAAGTGGATACAGTACCAAGCATCACAATCACACAAAAATTTCCCATGGTGGGCTTCAATCCTCCTACCTATCTAGTTACACAATGTAGAAAACACTGTATTAGTCACAAACACCACAGGAGAAATCTGACTAGTAAAGGTAGAGACTGCTTTTTTGTCAGGATGACCTAATCAGTATGCTTCAGTAAAGAATGGGATAAGGGACCTATGTGAACAGTAAATGTATTCTTCTCAGGGGAAGTGGCTGTAGCACTAGGTGTTACACACAGTCTCACAAACATACACACAAGTCTTCCACATTTGGTATCTACCTTCCTACTTACACAATCAAGAGAGCACTGTATTAGTCACAAGTACCACAGGAGAAGTTTGACTCTTAAGGGTAGGGAGGGCACCTTTGTTAGGATGACCTCATCAGTGTGTTTCATAAAGGACATTTCATTAAAAAGTGGGATAAGGAAACTGTGTGAACAGTTAAATGTATTCTTCTCAGGAGAGGTAGCTATAGCAGCAGGTGTTACAGTCTTACAATTCTTCCATGTTGGGAATCAAACCTCCTACTTATCTAGTTGGACAGTCTAGAGAGCACAGCATTCTTTGCAATTGATACAGAGAAGTCTGACTCTTAAAGGTAAAGCATGAACTTTTGCTAGGATGACCTCATCAGTGTGTTTCATAGAAGACATTTCATTAAAAAGTGGGATAAGGAAGCTGTGCGAACAGTTAGATGTATTCATCTCAGGTGAACTGGATGCAGCACAGGCGTTTCAGACAAGACAGTCACACACACAAACAAGTCTTCTACACTGGGCACTGAACCTCCTGTCTAGTTACACAATCAAGAGAGCACAATATTAGCTGCAAGAACCACAGAAGACTGACTCTTAAGGGTAGCGAGTGTATTTTTGTCAGGATGACCTCATCACTGCATTTCATATAGAATGTTTCATTAAAAAGTGGAATGAGGAAGCTGTATGAACAGTTAAAGCATTTTTCTCAGGGGAAGTGGAAACAGTACTAAGTGTTGCACAGTCTCACATAAACACACACCTATGACCTATGTCTATACACAGGTTTCCCATGTTGCACATCAAACCTCCTACCTATCTAGTTAAACAATCTAAATAGCAGTGTATTAGTTGCAAGTGCCACTGGAGAAATCTGACATTAACAATGTGAAATAGGACATTTAACCCATTTTCAAAATCCATTGCTTGTAACAGATGCTAGTGTGCATCACAGGATGTGCAACAAATGCATATGTGTGCACAGGAAAATGAAACATCACTATGACTGTCTCATTTAATGGCATACTTCTCTACTAAAATGTAGATAATATCTTTCATGTACACTACATTACTGCAAGGGACATTGACATTTTTCACATTATGGAATGAAATACACATTCTCTGTTGTACACCACTGGATTATCAATCAAACGTTTCTGTAACTCCATGTCAGGATGACTGCATCCTTGTATTGTCTCATACTTGAATTATGTGCATTGCAAAGAAAACATGCAAGTCATACATAGGACAGTGCACTGCAGAGTGACAGTGCTGGATTATGTGAAAATAGGTTGCCCCAACATGTAACACAGTTGCAGTTGTAAACACGGTATAACAGGCATACATTAAGTGATGAATAAATGGATTCAAGATCATTCTAAAATCAATATTACTTGTTTACAAAAATAATAGAGAAATACAAACATTTTGCAGCCTAAAACAAGAATTACTTGATTTTCTTTTTTATTTTTTTCACAGTTTGAATGCAGTGCTGTTGAGCTGAATTGTACTGGTGATGGCAAAGTGTTAGCACAAGCATAATAATATCTTGATGTTTTTAATTTTGAATGGGAATTAGCAGTAGTGTATGTGATCTGTGCCAACTTTCACACAAAGATCTGTACAACACAGATTTCAAAATAGGTTGTAGGCATATTAATATAGTAGCAGAAAATAATGTTGTGTTAAGTAAAGATGTCTTAAAAACAATAAAAAGGCTGTGTAACAAGTCAAGCAGAGAAGAGCATTGAAATAAATTTATTGTGTAAAACAAATTTTAGTAAAAACAGTTAAGCGCTTTCATCTGAAGACTTCTTCAGAACCAATGTACAAATCAGCCTCAACCATTTTACAGGTTAAACCATTTTATAGGGTAAATCTTAATGAATTATCCAGTACATTTACTCAGTTACTCAAAGGTCCAGTTAATTAATGGAACCATAAGGGAACATAAATGTATGAAATTCAAGGCGCTAAGAAAATTTATTAACCACAAAAAACTATATTAATAGTCCTTAACTTGCATTTAAAGTTTACATTTTTTTTAAAATTCATACTGATAAATTCACAATCTTGCCAACCAAACTTTTGAGGCACTGTTTAAAGAAATAGTGTTGTTTAAACCAGGAAATTCACTGGCATTCACCCAACTGACTGAACTACTGTCTCAAAATAATACTAAACTGGCTGTTAATTCTCTGCGAACAGGATTCCCTGCTGTGGTACAACAACATGATACATCCATTGAGTTATATGTACTGGAATTCACTGCCAAATGGACAGCAGAAAGCATCTATTTTCCATCTGATGTATGTAGCAGTGGTAAGTTGACACCTCACCCACTTTGAAGATAGGACGAACCATGGATTATAACCTTCTAGAATTCCTTCTACAAATAATATCACTAATACTGATTCTCAGACTGAATCGGCAACTGCATTTCAAGGTATGTTCAACCTTGATAAGTAGTTGCACACTGAACCTGTTTTCAATTCTAGACAGCATGAACCATTGGTGAAAACATTTGGTGCTTCTTTAGCACAGTTTGACAAACTGCTTCTTAAATTTAAGACACTGCAAGCTGATAACTCATACCATAAATTTTGTCTGAAATCTAAAATTGTACCAAAGGGTTTGAGGGTGTTTAAATTTTGTAACAGAACTGAAATTGGATCTGTTTTACACTGTGAATTACTGCAGATGTTTAGCGAATGTGGATTCAATATAATGAGATTGTTAATCAGTGAAAATGATAGGAAGACGGGCAAACTTAATGATGAACCTAATTATGTACACAATGTTCTAAAGAATGATTTATTGTTTGATATTAATTTGGCATGAATTAACTATATATTTAAAAATGTTGAAAAAGCTCTGCTGGTTAACAGAGATAGGAAGGGTAAAAATATCTATAGAGATGAAAATTAATACAAATATAATTTAACCTACCCCCTGCCTAAGGCCTGTATAAATTATCCTAAATTTGATGGAACAGTTTGATGGAGCAAGGTTGGGGAAACAATGATGTTCACAACAATAGCAATTTTTATCTCCCCCACTGGCACCACTGCAGAGGAGTCGGCCAGAATAGCCCAGCAAAATACTCATCAAGGCTCATTCCAACCTATCAACCATCCACCACCACAAGGCAGGGGGAGAGGGGAGAGAAAGGGGAAGAGGAATGGATAATAAGTGACATTTATCCTTCTGATGAAAAAGTATTTTATTCTGATTTTAATTATGCACCTGTACAGGAGGAAGGTTCAATTGCATCATGTCCCTCTTCACCTAATATGCTGGTTGTAAATTTAATGGCAGGACCTTTTGACCAGGAACGTTCAAGTCTTCTTATTTACAAAGGGTTTAAGGTATTTAATTATAGCAACCTGGTCTTGAACAATAGACATTTTGAATTATGTATTAAAGATTTTACATTTGTTCCTGCTGACAGCTATGACATAGGGGAATTAATTGTAAACTTTAAACTATATGTTAGAAAGTTGAATCTATCTATCATGTTTTCTTCTGATGAAAGGGTAAATTCTGTTAAGCCCAAAGCTTATTTCAAAAGCAAAAGCACCATAAATCCCCCCTTCATCTTGTTCTATCGATTTTCGAAAAATATGTATTCATGATATTCAAAAAGCACATACTAGGTATCACAAGAATCAGGTTTTAACTTTCAACCAATGAATCAAGATTGTTAAAGGAACTTAGTCTTAACAAAAACATCAAGATCATGCAACCTGATAAGGGAGGGGAGGTGGTTGGTATGAATACTAAAGATTACATTAGGAAAATGTTTAATTTGCATAACAATGGTAATTAATACATTAGGGCATCCAAAAATGAAATAAATATTGCATATAGCAAAACTGATTTGTTATTGGAAGATCTAATCTGTCAGGGTGTGATAGACATTAAGATGCTCAGCTTTTTAAAGGTACCACATTCCATTATTCCCAGTATCTATTGCATTCCAAAAGTTAATAAGAACATCCAGGGACCTCCTTTTAGAGCAGTTGTTGCAGCGGGGAGATCTAAGACCCAACCCTTAGCAATTTACATTGACAACAAAGTTACACCATTAAGTTCTAAGTACTCCTATATTTTAAAAGATTCCTTGGACTTCATGGGCCAAATTATGCTAGACTTCTTTCATCCTGACTGGTTACTGGCAACCATAGATGTGGAAAATCTTTTCACCTGTATCCCTAATGATACAGGTCCAAGATGGTTTCATGAAGTTATATGCCAATGTGAATTTTTATCTAATGTGGAAATTAACAATATTATCAGTTTTATGGAATTAATTTTGAAAAACAACTACATGTTCTTTGATGGAGAATATTACTGACAAACCATGGGCCCTGCTTGCGCCCTTTATTTACTGACTTAGTGACGTGGTACTGGGAACAAACTTCTGTACTTCAATCTGAACATATGGCCAATATCGTGACCTTTTTTGATTTTTGGATGATATATTTTTGGTATGGAAGACTGATCATCCACAACCTGAACATTTTTTTTCGATTTCATTAACTCTACTACCTTTTTTCTGAAATTTACCTACAATTTTTCTAAAGAATATATTAATTCTTTGGATGTCTTGTTGGTTAAAGATTTAAAGGAGAGCAGATACAAATATAATATTTACAGAAAACCTACCTTCTTCAATAGCTATCTTAATTTTAATAGTAATCACTCTTTTACAGAGAAAAAAAGTATTAAGAGGCAAATGGTCAGATTATCCAGAATTATATCTGACAACTCTGATTTAATAGCCCAGTTAGACATCTTGGTGAATGTGTTTCTTGAAAGAGCTTACCCCCAAGATTTATTACACATTAGAGAAGCGATTTTGAAAGGTAGATCGATGAAATTCAAACTTAGTTTGGGAACATGTTTAGTTTCCCAAACAGACCAGGAAAATGATGACCCAACTGGTTACCAAAACAGCAAGTGCATTAAATACAATAGGGTCTGTCATAACGTTATGGAAGTAATTACCCATCACTGGAATATAATTTCTTTTGACAAAGTTTTGTGTTACAAACTTGGAAATAGGCCCCAGTTTACTTTTTCCAGAAACCCAAATATCAAGGAAAAATTAGAGAGATGAAAATATAGGGGTATTAACAATAATAACACAGGTACTTGGAAGTACAGGGCCTGAGGACAGTGTAAACACATTTTTGAAGGAAATGACTATTATTTAAAAAGCATTGATCACAAATTTACATTTATATCCTGGTATGACTGTAATAGTAAATAAGTTGTATATCTGGATTTTTAAGATTTTTGTTACTGTTTCTATGCAGGGAAAACAGAACCTCACTTCCAAAAATGTATGCAAGAGCATTATTATGACATAAATGGCAAAAGAGAAAGTAATGCACTTTTAGACACAAGATGGGTTGTCACAAGAACTTATTTTACTTTTTCATATTATATTTATTTATTTATTGACATTTGTTAACCGGGTTTGTCCAACTGGGCTTGTGGCCCATTTTCAGTGGAGACCTGAGGTGAAAAGCTCCAGTAATATATTTTAAAACAAGTACAATTTTAAACAATATTGATATAATAGCAGTTATAGCAAAACAATTCACATATGTTGGGTTACATGCATAAAGTTAAAGTTGCATTAAAAAAAAGCTAAGTAACAATTTTACATTGATATAGTTCAATAGGTCAACAATAAACATTTTTGTTTGTATAAAATTGTGCAAATGCATAGTAGACACATTGGAGAGAGAGGTGTAATGAGTTACTAAAACAGACCAGAAAATAAAACTATTAGAACAAATGAGTGTGAATCCCATGGGAGAACCCTGAAATTTCATTTTGGAACAACACAAACATTTGTGGAAATTAAGATTAAATGCCAGTGAATGTCCTGGTTTGAGTGACACCATTTCTTTAAATGGTCCCCTAAAACTGTAGGCGGCAAGGTTGTGAATTTGTTAGTGTGAATTAAAAAAAAAAACTAAATGTAAATTAAGGGCTGTTATAGGATTTTACAGTTAATACATTTTCTTAGCTCCTTATACTTTATACATTTCTGTTCCCTTAAGTTTCCATTGACTAAATGGAACTTTAATTATCTGATATGTGCATTAGTTCTAATGAAGTCTTTGGATGAAAGTGCTTAACTGTTTTTGATAAAATTTGTTTCACACAATAAATTTATTTCAGCACTCCGCTATGTTCTACTGGTTACACAACATTTTTATTAGTTTTTAAGTCGCTATTCAGCTTGTGGACACTTCATTTTTGTGGTTTAAGTAAAGGTGTAGCCAACATTTACATCCACAGGAGTCAGACTACACATCCTGAAACTTTTACACCAAGAAAAACATTTATACCTGAGTATTATCTAAGCAAACCATGTAGAAAGTCATATTTCTGACAGTTAACATTTGACACCACATTTTAGCAAATGCGAATGCATGCATTCATCTTCATTACTCTGTTGACCACTGTAATCTGTACATTCAACTCTTCAGCTTGTTGAAAAGTACATTAAACTGACTAAACATAGCTTAGCAGAGTGGTTTGAAGTGTGACCAAGTAATGCAGGCAAAGGCAATAAAAGCACAAAATATTGCCATAAGCTGCATACTTTCATTTAGCCTCAGTTGCTGTTGTTGCCTGGTGCCACAAATTATGCAAATGCAGAGGTGGAAGACTAATGATACAGAAGGGAGAAGATACAGTGACAGGGTGACATGGAGGAAGGGACACAGTAGATAATCACAGAAGCAGGATAATGGTGGAGCATAACAAAATGTATCCAACATCTACACATAAAAATAGTGTACTAAATACAGCCATGACACTTAGCTAATGCCTGGATTATAACCCTTAAAAGTAGTTAATTTTATTTATACATGTGAGCATTAGTTCATTACATCACAAAGGAATTGCTACTTTGCACCATTAAGATAACACTAGAATAGTGACAACTTACAGAAGCATAAGGGGTAGACAAAGAGAGAGATAGACACAGATGCAGAGTGGAATAGCAATAATATGTTTTGTGGGTCATGCAGGAACATCTGTGTGGTGTTTAGTCTTACTTACTGCATCATCATTAATCCTTCATGTTGTGTACAATAAAGTGCTTGTGACAGGTACAAATAAGGGGTTGGAGAGTGCAATAAACATGAACACCTGACCAGGATAAGGTTGGTTTAATAAGTCTCTCTGTTGGGGCTGCAATATTTTTGAAAATGATGTCTTGCTGCACTATTCCTATGGTATGTTAAGGAAATGTTTTATATGAAGAGAAATACAGATATTTGCAGTTAAATATATTATCTGCATACCTCTCAACCTGGAATCATCAAAATCTGGACAAGGCCCATGAAAAATAGGTACAAATCTGTACGCTGATTAACATCTAATTTGCAAACATAATTACATAACCCCACCCACTCCAATGGAATTGTGGGATACCAACTTTCAAACGCAAACTGAAGAACAGACAACCAAAATATGACACCAGAGTCCCCTGCAGCCATTCCAATGTCCCATTACCTGGCTATTTCTCCCCATTTACCATAAACACTAATGTGTGCATACTGCTTTACTTCTACAATGATTATTTGGATTTTATTTTTACATTTTGCAGCACAGCACATGCACAATGAAAATAGATTTGGCATTAAAACTTCTCTGCCCTTGAAATTCACATTAATTGAAACAGCATTGAAACCTTCACCACATCCAAAGAAAATGCATCTGGCCAGTGGTGGATAAAATTACCTTTGGGCTGTTTTCAAATCATTGGCCCCTTGCAAACAAAACAAGAAACATACATATGTTCTTTTCTTTGATACACCTTCTTGACTTTATTAAGTTATATTCCTTGTATAATACCGCATACTTGTTAGACAGAGCACATTTTAAATGTATTGTTTGAACATTTTAACAGTAGGCTGTACTGTAGGCAATGAAAGAAAATACATAATCCAATAATTACAAAACTGCCCAATTCAGAACATTTCCGTCATAAAAGCCTACTTCCACACCCAAACTATAAACAGAATGACAGTGTAAGCCACAGGCATCTTAAACAGCTTCTCACACTTATTTTAATTTCAGTTTTTTTTTTTTGGGGGGGGGGGGGCAAAAGGTCAAAAACCAGGGACACATTTTAAACATTGCTTGTATAATTTTGGAAAGTTGCTAGAATAAAATGTTGTGCTATCACCATGCATGTCACTGGCAAGTGTTGAACACAGAACCCTATACACTAGTCAGTGCAACATACCACTATGCTAAATCAGCAGTTTAAAAAATAGGAAGACTGAAACTTAATGGCCATCATTTAGTGAATTCAGTTCTCACTTCTCACCATAGCTCTCAACCTCTTAGCACAAAACACCTGGACGAATACAAATTCAGTTCTCACTTCTCACCATAGTTCTCAACTCTTAGAACAAAAAAATTGGACAAACAACAAAGCCAATAATGGGGGAATACAAATTCTGTTCTCACTTCTAACCATAGCCCTCAACTTTTAGCACAAAAAAATCTGGGCAAAGCTCAGAAATGGTGGTGGCTAGGGACTTTAGGCTCTTTTTACCCTGTACCAAAGGTGCAGGGTTTGAGCCCAAAATACCTCTAGCCACCAGGTGTATTACATTGTGGGCATTTTCACACACTTGGCTCACTTCTTTCTTCACTTTTCATTAATGACTTTACTCAGGCTCCACCCAACCTTAATATAATTATGTTCGAAGATGATACTCTGCAACTTGAGGCTGCCAAAACTCACCAGTCCCTACAAAACAAGTTCCAATCTAGTTTCACTGAGCTGCACAATTGGCTTCCAACAAACAAACTGCTTATTAACAGTATAAAAACAAATGCTATGATCTCTGCCCAAAAAGACTCTTCAGTACTTCCCACATAAACAATTAACAACAATAAAGGGAATGTAATGTCAAATGTTACTCAGCAAAAATAACAAACACTTGACCCTCTACTCAACCTCAACTTTCATAAACAATATCATCACAGATGTCTTGTAACAGCTAAGACTATGTTATCATACCTCACAACTTCTGTGCACAGCTGCATGTATAACTATGGCCAAAAAAATGTACCAATCCCCAAAGCTGAGTACTCTTCACTGTTCGCATAACACCCAAAGCATTCAAAATTTGAAAACAAAATATTTCGATTTGCTCTTCTGGCCAACCTGAACTGTCATTGTGGCATCATATTAGAAAAGGTAAACTAGCTCCCTATTACTTACAGGGACACTTTTCTTCAGGATAACCTTATATATAAAGTTTGTAAGCCTTGGTTACGACTCCTCCCACCAACTTTTAAACCTCAAATAAGGTACAAACAAAACTACTGTCATAGGAACAGCCAGGATTACACACACACACACACACACACACACACACACACACACACACACACACACACACACACACACACACACACACACACACACACACAAACACACACACACAGACACTTGTTGCTTACCTAATTCCAAATGCCTTCCTTTCCGTTCTCGCAGCAAAGTAAAGTCCTGCTGCAATGGAGTGCCTTCCATTCTCGTAGCAAAGTAAAGTCCTGCAATTGAGTGCCTAAGCCTTCCATTCCGTTCTTGCAGCAGCAAAGTAAAGTCCTACAACTGATCCCGAGAGCTCTTCTCACCCGGTTGTTTAAGCCTGGAGCCAGCCCGTTGTAATTCCTGCCCTGCTGTTTAAAAGCAGAGCCAGCACAGCCCGTTCTTGGCAGCAAAACAGCTGTTTAATGCCCGCCAGCAGGAAATGATGACGTGAGCTCCTTGAGCTCAATTCTGACTGGCTGGTAGCCCTGGCGGAGCTGACGTCATCGCGCACGTGATGACATCAGCTCCGACAGCGTGAAAATTGAAAAAAACAAACAAAAAAAAAAAGCAAAAAAATCAGAAATGAAGGGGTGCCATTTAGGAATCGTGGCACCCCTTCAATTGGACCCCAAAACTCGATAAAAACAGAGTAAATCAGTATGGTTGGGAGGTATGATTATCTGATGTTGTTAATCTTCATTCATTCCTTACTGATGGGTTATCGGTTCCGTCCTCAGAACTGAGCCGACCTCATGCCAAGCTCGCGTCAGCCAAAAACTCTCGAGCCAAATCATACCCTGAATGCTTTGCTCCCTGTTACCTCAGATCTTTTGCTGCATTGCTGTACACCTGTGTCAAGCCACTCTCTCTCAGCTAAGTGAACATTTTATTGAAAGTTTCTATATTGTTAGTGTTTAAAAAGTTTTCAATCAGTTACTATCTCTAAACTCCTACCCTATCGTAACTTTAAGACTCTCTTTCTATAGTTTTTTTCCCTTTTATTACCCTTTTCTTACCTTTGAGGTAATTCTTCATTACCATCGATGGTAATCCTTCTTTTCTCCCTTTCTTACCCTTCTGGGTAGCTTTCTTAACTTCTTGGTACTGTCGTTCTTCTCCCTTCATATCATTATATCGGACAAAAAAGTAGTGTTGGTTTCAAACAATGTACAGAATGTGGCCGTAAGTTACTGCTTTCTGATGGCCATGATTTATGTGTCTATTGCTTGAATGTCTCCCACCTTTTAGTGGATCCCCCGTGTGGGATTTGTAGAAATTTTTTGACCAGGACTCTCAATGAATGTAAGAATAAGTTAATCCTGAAAGGCCTCCTTAAAACTCCTTTCTGCGAGGCTATCTCTGGGTCGGAGGGCTCACCCCCTCCTGCTAAACCCCGTAAGAGGCGTTCTTCTTCTTCTTTCTCCTTGAAGTCGCTCACTTCATCTCCCTCTGGAGATTGCAAGGAGTTGACTCACAAAAAGGTAAAAATTTCGAGCCCGACGCTGCCATCTGTGGTCCTTTGGCCCCCGCCTTGGCACCACCCCAGTTGATTCTTACTCCAGCTATGTCCTCTTTATTGCCACCGGCACTGGAGTTCCTGGTGCAGACACTTATGGCTCCGACAGTTTTGTCGAAGCCTTTATTGGCACCTTCTCTGCAGGTACAGTCTCCTTCAGCACCATTGGTGCAAACTCCTTCGGCCTCGACTTTGATGATACTGTCCTCTATGGTGCAGACACCTTTGGCCTATGATTTAGTCTTTTTTTGTACCATCATTACCGGTGCCGACACCTTCCTTGATGGCACCATACTCATTGGTGAAGACATTTGCCATGCCACCCTTTACGGTGCAGACACCTTTGACTCCTATGGTGCTGCCGTCTGCGCAGATAACCTCAACACCATTCTCCTCAGTGCAGACACCCTCGGTTCCAGGCTCTGCACCACATGAACTAGCAAGTACTAAGTATTCTCTTTCCTTGGCTCCATTTGTTGGAAGCCAATATAGCCCTTTTTTAGAAAGACCAGAATCGCCTTCAGGTTTGTCTATGAGGTCGACCAGGAGCCTCTCAGAACAGGATGTGTTGTGGCTTATTGACCAGTTGCTTGTAGCCAGGGGTCTCTCTCAACCATCTAAAGCTATTTTTCCTCTTCCAGGTGACCGTATTTCTCCACAGACTCCAGTGTACACTCCTCCTTCAACTTCCAGGGAAGCATTGAAGCCCCTTCCTCCGACAGCAGCTTCCCTTCATCCGACTCCAACAGTGGACCTCACTTTGGAGCCAGAGTTGTCCTTGTGGCCCTCAGTGCACTGGGCACTGGGCTCTTCTCAGGCTAGTGGCTGTGTAATGGGGGTAGGCATTCTTGGTTCCACACCAATTTTTTCTATGACACCCTCCAGGAATCCTCCTTCCCTCGTGCTCCACAGCCCTCTTGAGACTCCTGGTCTGGAGGTTGGCTCATCAGAGCAGGGTGTGACCCTGGTTCTGAGGTTGTCATGTTCAGTTCTGAGCTCCCATCCCTCTTCAGGCAGTCTGGCCTTCCAGACCATGGAGAGGGTGCTTGCCTCCGCTGGCAAACCCTCCATGTCAGAGTCCCCCCCCCCTGTGCCGCAACTGTTGCAAACCACAATCACTGGACACCGGGCACAAGGGCCTCAGGTTTCACCCCCTCAGGAGATCCCCTCTTTGCAAAATGTTCCCCAGAGCTCCCCACTGCAAGGTTTCATGCAAGAGAAAGCACATGGACTCCACTGAGGAGTCTCTGACCGAAGATACGGACTTTGATGATGGGGAAGGGTCCCCACAGTCACCCTCTGATGAGGTGCCCTTTGGTGACATCCTCAGGATCCTAAGACAGAGGGGTGACTGGAAGTCCTCCAACCCTTCCTCAGAGGAATCCATATTCCTGCAGGCCTTTCGTGCTTGGCCCCCTGCCTCCTGTGTTACCCCCCGGCTGATGAGCTTGTCCAGCTCATTTTCCAGTGTGCATGGAAGGCTCTTGACACCTTGGAAGCTATACCGTGGAGGCCTGACAAGATTGTATCTCCCCCAGCTGACCATCCTTGTTGGTCAAAAGGTGTTCCAGTAGATGCCATGGTGGTGGTGGCTGCAACCAAAAAAGACTTGGCAGAAGAGAGCTAGACTGTCCACCCACCCTACAAGGAGTCCCAGGTGACAGACAGACTTGGGAAGCATGTGTTTGCTTCATCGACCTTCGCCGTAAGGTCCTCAAACTACTTGGCACACTTTACAAGGCTCCAGAGGGACCTTATTAACCAACTCTCTGAAACTTTGGCAGGAGCTGTTTCTGATGAGGTGCGCGACAATGTAGCTTCTCAGATAGTGACCCTAGAATCGATATCCAATTCTTCCATGCGTCTTTTTTCACACGTAACGGAAGGAGTGGCTAGAGCGGCAGGCACAGGTATAATCAAGAGACGTTATGCCTGGATGCGCCTTTGCAACTTTGTGGACTCCTTTAAGGCTTCCTTTATGAGTGCCCCCATCGAGGCTATTTCATTGTTTGGCCCTAAGGTTAAAGATACTCTGGCAAGGTGCGAACAAGATGGCAAGACCCTGTCTGCCATTGGTGTCTGACACTCCACTCCTCAACTATTCTATTCCAGAAATCAGAGGAATGGGAAGATGTAGCACAGAAAATCACAGGACTCTTTCTGTGATTCATGTGCCGAGTTCTCCCCTAGAGGCAGAGGGGGAAACTCCAATGGAAGATGCCCTTTTCAGTGCAGGGGAGGTCTGCGAAACTGGGGTTCCAGAGTTTCTTTCTCTGGGCAACCCTACCAGTGCTCCTGAAGCATTGCCCAACTGCTCACCTCTGGAAGCAGTCAGGCATTTTTCCTTGTACCCCACTGCCTGGCGAAACATAACCACCGATTTTTGGGTACAACGGATAATATCCAGAAGATATCGCATCCCCCTTCCATTTCTGTACCACCTCACCCAGAGACTTACCTGACATCCCAACCAGTCAAAGGGAAGCAGCACATGAAATCCAAAAGCTGCTACAAAAAAGAGTCATCCAAACAGTCCCCCCAGACCAGATAGGATTTGGTTTTTACTCAAGGTTCTTTTTAGTGCCAAAAAACACAGGGGACTGGAGACCAATTCTGAAAATGAGCACACTGAACAAATTTGTAAAAACAGAGAAATTCCAGATGGTCACGGTTCAGTCTATCCTTCCTCTTTTGGAAGAAGATGATTGGATGTGCTCTGTAGATTTTCAAGATGCATATTACCATATAAAAATGGACAAGTGGGCAAGAAGATACCGCCACTTCCACATAGGAGCCAGTCACTACCAGTTTCAAGTACTGCCCTTCAGTCTCTCTACAGCCCCCAGAGTGTTCACCAAATGCATGGCAGTGGTCATCACTCACCTGCAACTTCAAGGATTCCAGGCATTTCCATACCTAGACAACTGGCTCCTCACCACCCCCACCAAGCGTCTACAGGAAGAAGCCCTAGACTACATTCTTTTCACAGCACACCTGGGAATTATTATAAACTGGGAGAAGTCCAACACAACCCTAGCACAATCCTTAGAATTCATCAGGGTTCTGTTGGAATTGCACAGCATCTCTTCCGGATTACAGACTTCAAAAATAAGACAACAGGTTCAGCCACTAATCTGTCACCACAAATCATCTGCTCGGTCCATACTCCAACTCTTGGGTCAATGGCAGCCTCAATCACCTTTATTCCTCTGGCCAGATTCCACATGAGACCTCTCCAGTGGTTACTTGTCACTCAGTGGTACCCTCTACAACATCCTTTGTCTTTTCAGATAAGTGTAACTCAGAGATGCAAGCAATATTTGCTCTGGTGGACGTCTTGAAATCCCCAACAATGGTCTTGCCCCTTCAGCCCCCATCAGCCAAAAGCCACAGTGACCACGGATGCCTCCCTGATGGGGTTGGGAGGGCTATGTCAGGGAAACTCGGTCCAAGGCACCTGGTCAGAGACAGAGGCCCATTTGCATATCAATGTCTGGGAACTGAGGGCGGTTCTATTAGCGTTGCAAGCATTCCACTCCATCCTTCCATCAGGGACTATTGCAATCCAATCAGACATGTCAGTTGTCTGGAACATCAACAAGCAAGGGGGCACCAGATCTTATCCATTATGCCGAGTGGCCTTGAGAATATGGCAATGGGTGATAGCTTCCAACCGCTTTCTAATTGCAATGCACATTCCCGGGAGCTCCAACGTGATTGTGGACAAATTGAGCAGGTGCATTCTACAACCTCACAAGTGGTCCCTCAACCCTGTGATAGTGGCAAGAATTTTCAACCGCCGAGGCCAGCCTTGCTGCAACCTATTTGCCTCCCTAACCAACTACAAGTGCAGCAACTGCTTTGCTCTAATCCCCCCTTGGGGACAGTCACCAAGAGATGCTCTAGTCCACTCTTGGCCCTTGGGTCTGTTTTGTGCTTATCCTCTTTCCTCTCATCCCCCAATTTCTGAAGTGAGCATGGCAGTTGAAGAGCAAAGTGATCCTCATTGCTCCATATTGGCCTCGACAAGTTTGGTTCCCCTTCCTCTGGCCTCACCTGCTAGATCGACCATGGATTCTCAATCCATCCCCAGTGTTGATCTCCCATCTGCAGGGTCTGACTCACCCCAATCTAACATGCCTGAAGCTGACAGCTTGGTTTCTCCACTTCCTATGACTACCAGGCAGGATAACCTCTCTTCCCTGGTGAGCAATATTCTTATCGCAGCTCATAAATTTTCCACCAGGCTAATCTATCTCAGCAAATGGAAAAGGTTTACATTATGGGCAGCGAATAAACAACTGGACCCCTTGTCAGCCCCAGTTTTGGTGGTTTTAGATTACTTATCACATATTTTTCAGTTTGGGGTGTCAGCCTCTACTATTCGTGTTCATTTAGCTGCCATTTCTAATTTACACATTGGCTTTCAGGATTCTTCACTCATGTCATATAGACTTTGTAAGACTTTCTTGAAGGGTGTTTTTCACCTAAACCTCCCTTTACAGAACCAGTATAACCTTGGTATTTGGCCTTGGTTCTACAAGCCCTAACAGCTCCCCCCTTTGAACCTGCATCTTCATGTGATTTAAAGTACCTGTCTTGGAAAACTTTGTTTCTGGTTGCAATCACATCAGCCAGACATTTGTCAGAACTTCAAGCCTTATGCATCAAATGTCCCTACTTTATTTTCAATAAGGATAGAGTATCACTGAGAACTAATTCTTCCTTTTTACTGAAAGTGGTGTCAGGACAGTCTATCAACCAGTCTATTGACTCCCAATATTTTTTCCTAATCATTCTAACAAGGGAGAGTATTGCCTGCACTCTCTAGATGTTCACAGGCAAATACGATTTTATCTGGACAGAACAAAATCTACCTGTAAATCAGACCAACTATTTCTGGCCTTTTCTGGACCAATGCTAGGTCATCCTGTCTCAAAAGTTACATTGGTGTCATGGTTGAAAAATTGCATTACCTTTATCTACAACAAGAACAACATCAACTTGTCTCACAGAGTGAAAACTTATTCTACAAGGTCTATGGCAACTTCAGCAGCTTTCAATGCTAGGGCTTCCCTCAATGATATTTGCCCAGATGTGACTTGGGCCAAACCCCATACTTTTATCCTTCATTACAAATTGGATTTGGCCTCCAGAGGTAGAGCTTCTTTTGGTTAAATGGTGCTCAGGAATGTCTTTCCATGAGTGCCACCCAGGGATACAGGCAGTTGGGGACTCTGTCCCATCAGTAAGGAATGAACGAAGATGAAGATTAACAACATCAGATAAAGACGTTATGTCTTTATCTGCACTTTTTTCAAATAACACAGCATTTAAATTTATTTATTTGTGTTGCATTGAATACTATCTAGCTGGAAGTTGTGGCTCTATTTTTTCAGTTAATGCTTGTTAGAATTTAGTGCTTATTAGAATTCTTGCATAGCCAGTGATAAGTGGGGGTAGTTCACTTCATTGATATTTGGTTTCTGCCTTATAATTGGTACATTTTGGATTATTTTCAGCTTAAATTCTGAGCTTTGGCTAGCTAAGACCTACATGCAATCAACTGGACTTATAAATGAATTTAAGTAAATCTTTATCTGCACTTTTTTCAAATGATACAACATTTAAATTGATTTATTTGTGTTGCATTGAATACTACCTAGCTGGAAGTTGTGGCTCTGTTTTTACAGTTAATGCTTGTTAGAATTTAGTGCTAGTTAGAATTCATGAATAGCCAATGATAAGTGAGGGTAGTTCACTTCATTAACATTCGGTTTCTGCCTTATATAAGTGGTACATTTTGGATTATTTTCTGCTTAAACTCTGAGCTTTGGCCAGCTAAGACCTACATGCAATCAACTGGACGTATAAGTGAATTTAAGTAAATCTTTATTTGCACTTTTTTCAAATAATACAAATAATACGGCATTTAAATTAATTTATTTGTGTTACCTTGAATAATATCTAGCTGGAAGTTGTGACTGTTTCTTCAGTTAATGCTTGTTAGAATTTAGTGCTTGTTAGAATTCCTACATAGCCAATGATAAGTGGGGGTAGTTCAATTCATTGATATTTGGTTTCTGCCTTATATAAGTGGTACATTTTGGATTTTTTTCTGTTTAAACTCTGAACTTTGGCCAGCTAAGACCTACATGCAATCAACTGGACTTGTAAGTGAATTTAAGTAAATCTTTATCTGCACTTTTTTCAAATAACACAGCACTTAAATTGATTTATTTGTGTTGCATTGAATACTATCTAACTGTAAGTTGTGGCTCTGTTTTTTCAGTTAATGCTTGTTAGAATTTAGTACTTGTTAGAATTCCTGCATAGCCAGTGATAAGTGGGGTAGTTCACTTCATTGATATTCGGTTTCTGCCTTATATAAGTGGTACATTTTGGATTATTTTCTGCTTAAACTCTGAGCTTTGGCCAGCTAAGGTCTACATGCAATCAACTGGATGTATAAGTGAATTTAAGTAAATTTTTATATGAACGTTTTTCAAATAATACAGCATTTAAATTGATTTACTTGTGTTGCATTGAATACTATCTAGCTGGAAGTTGTGGCTCTGTTTTTTCGCTTAGAACTGTTACATTAACTGTGACTTTAGTCTGCCTTTACTCTGCATTCCCATAGCATGGTGGATTTAAGCACTATTTGTATGAATGCAACTGGACCACTGCAGATTAAATACAAATCTGCATCTTTTGCAGTAAGAAGTTAAATACTGTTCACTGTCACTCAGCGTTGCTGAGCTGTGCCAAACTCTGTCCAAATGCTGAGGATATAAAATGAAGGCTTTTCCATGGTCCATTTCTGTCTATGCATGTTGTGTGTGAATCTATTTTTTGACCAGATTAAATGTGTGAAGAAAGGGGTGGATAGTAGAGTGGTGAAAATGGGGTTGGCAAGCAGAGGGTAGAACACAGGGGAAAGAATACAGGAATTTGTAGGAGGGTGGTGGGAGGGCATGATTGCTATCCACTTCTTCACAATATAAATATACAGTTGTACACACAATTTCATGATTTTGTAAAATCACTGTACCAGTGATGGGTGACAACAACAAAATAATGTTGTATGGCCAGTTGGGCCAAATCATTTGAGTCATGATAGCACAGAGGTAAATTGGAGAGCTGGGGCATACTTTTTTTTGTGGGATAGGTGCCCATTTTTTTTTGGGGGGGGGGAGGAATGTTGGGAAAGGTGCTTAAGAATGAGAGGGTCAGATAGGTAGGGTAGGTTAGGAAGCATCCACAGACATACAGGTCATAGAAGAAGACAGATAGGGATGGTAATGGAGACAAAAGACTGGAGAACAATATGACTGGTGATAAGTGATAAGAGGTGCAACCATATTCAGCTTGGAAACAGTGAGAATCTGGTCATCACCTTCAGAACTGTCACCACTGTATCCTGCATTAGCTCCCTGGGTCAGTGCTGGACATGAGATCATCTTTGCAATGCAATGCAGGACCTTTTCAACCCTGATGATACGTGCATTAAAGCCCCTCTCCATTAAATCCTCCCATCAGCCCTGTCAGCTCCTGCCAGGTGACAAAATCACCACCTTCACTATTTTTTCTCCTGAAAGGTATCACTGCACCTGACATAGTTGGAACAGATAGGCAGGAGTTGTGTAGGCAACACTGACAGGCTGTGACTCTTAAGTGCTGGGTGTCTGTGCTGCCGTCTGTGGAAGTATGGCAGGCCGAGTTTCAGTGGTTGATGTACCTTTCTGTGTTGCTGATCATTAATTTTTTAGCAGCAAGTCATGCAAACCGGAGACTGTTAATAAATTATAACCCCCCTATAAAAGAGAGATAGAGAAAGTGAGTGAAAGTGTGAGGGAGGCAAACAAAAGAGATAATTAGATACATGGCATGTCATAGTACTGTATTTTTTCAAAAACTTGGTTTGGCAACACATAAACAATTATGATAATTTGCTGAATTTACTATTGTACACATACCTCTCAACCTCTTAGAGCAAGAAATCTGGACAAAGCCATAAATAAAAGTGGGACAATGGCCCAAAAATAGGGACATATTTTAAATATTGCTCTTAGAAGCTTAGGAAGTTTATATAATAGCAGGTTTTGCATTAGCATGGATTTTCTGAAGGATATGAAGTTTGAAACTCAAATGTCTGTCATTATTTTCTAACTGCAGTCTGTGATGATTTACCACTAATTTGTCAGAAAAACACAAGGATATGAAAAACAGATAAAAAATATGAGGCAAAAATCTGTACAGTTGAGAGGTATGACTACACCGTTGCCACATCCATATATAATGGAAAGGTATTTGTGTGTCATAAAATAAACAAATCTCACTGTTATACTATAAGAAACAGCAGCCTTTATTTCTCTATGATGGATAGGAAATCTGCATTTTAATTTACTAATTGCAATTATAGGTTCATAGGTAAGTACTAGGCTATCTGCCCAAGGGCATTTGGCTTTTGCCACCCCCTTAGATTAGTTCCCTATGCCTCTGACCAGCAGAGCCATTAGTTCCCTGCGCCTCTGTCCAACAGAGCCACTGCAGTGATGCTCGGGGTAAATTTTCTGTTTCCCATCCACCCGTCAAGGTTTCTCTTGAAGAGTGCTAGTGAGGGGCTCTGCCTGATGTATATTGGAATCTTGTTCCAAAGCATGGGGAGTCTCTGGGTCAGGAATATATCCCTCCAGCACGTCCTATTTATCATTGTGGTAAGGTTTATATCCCTAGAGCGTGTGGCTCTCAGGGATTTGTTTTTTTTTAGGTGGAGCATATCCATCAATTCTGGGCTGGACATAGCCTTGTATGTCAAGCAGAGATCACCTCTGAGTAAGCGGTATGCAACTGTGTACAGCTGGAATTTCTTTAGTCGGGCTGCATAGGTCATCTGTTTGAGGCCAGTAATCCTCTTGGTGAGGTACTTTTGTGGTCTTTCCAGCTGTTGCAGGTGTCTTGTAAGGTACATCCCAAATGGGGCGTTGTATTCTATAATGGGTCTAATAAGTGATGAGTAGAGAGGCACAATAACCTTCTTTGTTCTGGATGAGAACCCTTTTGAGATTAGGTGGGCCACATAGAAGGATTTTCTAACCACCTTAGCAATATGATTATCAAAGGAGAGATTGCTATCTGCTTGGGTCCCCAAATCCCTTATTACTTTTTCTGTATTTAGGGGACTACCACCTATGTGGTAGTTCATGGGTACTTTGTTTTTTCCAAAGGGGATGACTATGCACTTTTTGGCATTCAGCTTGAGACCATGATTTTGACACCAGGTATCCATCTCAGTGAGACCCTTCTGGAGGGTGTATGTATCAGCCAGAGAATCAATTATGGCCCCTAGTTTGCAGTCGTCTGCGAACTTGGTCAGTCAAAGTCATCCTGTACTTGCCTGTACCTCTGAAAAGTATATACCGAATAGGAGGGGTCCTAGGACTGAGCCCTGGGGGACGCCACTTGTAACCGGTTTAGAGTCGGACCTAGAGTCTGCAACTCTCACCGTGTGGGTTCTGTCCATGAGCCAATTTGCAACCCATCTCGTGATGTAGGGGTTAATGTTCAGGTTGGTGAGTTTGTCTATAATACCAGACTGGGGAATGGTGTTGAAAGCCTTTGTGAGGTCTAGGTAGGCTGTGTGGACCTTCTTACCCTCATCTAATGCCTTGGTAACTGTCTCAAAGAAATCCACCATGTTTAGGAGGCATGATCTGCCTTAACAAAGCCAAACTGGGTGGGGTCCAAAGTTTGTAGGTTCCCAATGTCTCTGTTAATGAGTTCCATGATGATGCGCTCCATAGCCTTGCAGACCAGGCTAGTCAGGCTTATAGAGCGATAGTTCCTGGGGTCTGTTGTGGCGCTACCTTTGTGGAGTAGGATAACTGTTGCTGTGCGCCACTCTGTGGGTACATAGCCTGTAGAGAGGCTGAGTTTGAGCAGTGTGTTTAGGTGAGGGGTTAGTTCATTTTGGAGCTCTTGTAAGACACAGCCTGGGACACCATCCGGTCCCATTGAGGCTGTGTTTTTGGCTTTGGATAGGGCTGTTTTAACCTGTGTGTCAGTGATTGCCAGGGCCTTACATTCTTCTGGTATGGTTATGGGCCCTTTAGGGGGTGAGAGGGGTGTGAAGTTTGCATTCAACCTGTCTGCCATAATGTTGGCAACATCAGTCAGATCAGTGCATTTTGTGCCATTCTGCACCAACTCAGAGCAGATCTGAGAGTTTCCACTTAGGTTCTTGAAATAGCTAAAGAACGCTTTGTGGTTATCTTTGGAGTTATCTTTGGAGTCCTTGGCAATTTTTCTTTCGAAGCTAGCCTTGGATGATTTAATGAGGGATTGTAGTTTCTTGCTGATACTGATCAGGGATGTCTTTCCTTCTAGGGATTTTGCTCTTATCTATACTAGTTTCCTCCTTCTATTGTAGAGCCTGTTTATTGCAGGGGTCCACCAGACTGGTTTTCTTTTCTTGGAGGAATGAGTCTTGGTTTTACTTGGGATAGCATGATCCATGCATTCCTGCAGATGATCATAGAGTGCTTTGTATAGTTACAGCAGCTTGGACAGCATTGTCTATTGATTGACGTGGGGGCTGTGAACCTTTCCACCTCAGTCTTAAGCAATGTGAAGTTTGCTTTTGAAAAGTTTTTCACAGTGGTTTCCTTGATTGGGGTTGGGGGCGGAATGTGACTATCCAGAGTGATTAGTCTATGGTCTGTTCTAACCAGTGAGGGGTTGACATCAGGTGTGGAACACCGGTCGCCCATGTTGGTGATGACCAGGTCCAATATGTTGTTCCCTCTGGTGGGGGTGTTGACCAGTTGATCCAGGGTGTTCGAGTTTATAAATTCTAGGAAGTGTTGGGCAAGGGAGTTAGTACTCGAGTAGTTCTCCCAGTTAATGTTTGGGTAGTTGAAATCAGCCAGTATTAGGGTGTTTGGTAGGACCTTCATATTTCCCAGTGTTTCCAGAAATGTTTAATGGGGGTCCTGGGTCATGGTAGGTGATCTGTTGCAAGCTACAATTTGGATTGCAGTTTTGCCCATTGTTAGTTGCACTTGGATGGTCTCTGATGCATCGTGCTGCACCACTAACTTGGAGGTGTGAGTATCCTTGATGAATATGGATACACCCCCGCCTTTTGTGTTTCGGTCCAGGTTCTGTGTCCGAAAGGTATGGCATCCGTTATAGCCTGGTAGTGCTGGGGAGCTCTCTGGAGCCTTAAACCAGGTTTCAGTTACTGCACAGATATTGATGTTCTCCATACTGAGGAGTGCCTCGAGTGCGTGCATTTTGAGGTTTGGACTTCTGGCATTGAGTAGCATTACCCTCAGTTTTTGGTTACTTGTGCTATTTATGATGGTGGGTTTGTCTTTTGAGCCTTGCCTAAAAAAAGCACTATGGGGGTGGCAAGAGCCTTTGCCAGTATTTGAAAGCCTAAGGATGACAGGTGCAAGCCATCTCTTGGGAAGCAACGTGGCTTGTCGAGCATGTCATCCCAGGCAGACAGATACTGGTTCCCCTTTGAATGACACCAGAAACTTAGCCAACTGTTGAAGTTAATCATTTTTTCTTTATACTATGGCATCATTTTTAGTGAGGGTAGGATGCTACTCTGGGTCAAGGTCATACCTGCCTGGGCTACATGATCAGAGAGCTCTTACATGTCTCTTTTCATGTAGTCCAGGGAAGTATGTCTCAGGTCATTCACACCAGCATGTACAATGACAGAGTCATATTTGTACTTGTTCTGGAGTGACCTGAGTGCTTGTGTTATGTGGTGGATCCTGGTGCCCGACAGGCAGCTAACTTCAACCTTCTCCTTGTCCAGCATAGTTAGTGGGACATCAGTGTGCCTGACTATAGAGTCGCCTATTACTAGTGTGTTGGGTATGTTATTTTGCCTTAAGGGCTGTGATTGCGTGGCACACTGATTATGTGAAGTATATGTTTCATGGTTGGTGATGGGTTGTGGAGGTTGCTTGGATGTCTGCTTTGGAGGTCTCTGCTGCTTTTGCAGATTTTTATCTAGAGCCTCCAAGTATGTTTTTGTGTATTTATGTGTGTTATTTGCCTGTGTTGGTTTGTTAGGTCTATGTGAGACTGGTGGTGTGTTGCAAGTATTACCCTTCTCTTCTTGACAGTCAGTTACAGTCTGGTGTTGAGAGAGCTTTGCCTCCAGTATGGCTGTATAATTGCATCTCTCGCATATATTAGTGTTTGGTGGTAGGAGAAGAGGGTTGTCTGTGTACATGAGGCAGTTGTAACATTGCCTCAAAATGCCCAGATTCACCAGTTGGACTGGAGAGTACATCGGAAACTGCCCTTTGGACATGCCTGAATAGGTAGAGTGAGCTGTTTTTCTGATTGACTGGTGTGGACGAATAGAGAGCCTTGTCCTTCTGGACAGTTTACAATAATGCAATTCTTCTTGACGTCTTATTGTTGTTAATATTCTCTAAATACTTATCCAGTGATAGTAAGTAATTACTGTTTCTGGGTACTGAACCTACACAAAGTTAAGCTGGTGTTCTCATTGTCTAATGTAAGCAGCAAGTGTTACTGGAGAAGGCATGCATGCTTGAGATGAAGGCTGAGGTATGCCTGCTCATGATGCTAGTGCCTGAGTAAATGACAACAAAGTACTGACTTGAATTTATACTGGAGTCATAGTTATGCCCACGCCTGTCTGAGGTGAATTAATCTCTCCTTGTGCACCTCACAGTTTGCAGCTATATCTTATGCAGATTTACAGTACAAAAAGAAAATAAATATATTATATATATATATATATATATATATATATATATATATATATATATATATATATATATATATATATATATAGGTTCACTTTATAATCTCGAAATACTGAAATCTTGAATTTCAGTGTTTCAAAACCATAAAGTTGAACATCACAAATCCCGAAACTACAAAATCACGAACAGAAACACCCCATACACCACACAACACATATATCATCCAACCCACACCACAACAAACAAAACACACACAAACACAAAAACACACAAAACTACACTACATATAAGCAGGGGGGCAAGCCCCCCTGCACCCCGCTATTTATATATACTAACTCCAAGATCGCACAGACACGGAAAGGAATCTCACACCCACACATTCTACAGTCCCTCGCACACACACACACACACACACACACACACACACACACACACACACACACACACACACACACACACACACACACACACACACACACACACACACACACACACAAACATCACACATATACAAACACCAACACATCCAGCACTTACACACCCATACTTTCACCTGCCTACCCTAATGCACACGTACAACTGACAAACGCAGTTACACACACTCAACCTCCCACACAAAACCCTTACAAAACACTCACTTACCTTAAATTACACCTAAATCCACACACAACACCAGACACCATTCACTCACAACACTGCATGTAACATGCCGTAAAGCCATAACTGCGAATTGGAGATATTCAGATTCGTGATTATGCATTTTCACGATTTTAAAGGTTTGACTTTATAATTTCGGGATACTGAAATTTGGGATTTCAGTATTTCGAAATTATAAAGTGAGCCCATATATGTATATGGTTCTACCTGACATAGCCGAAACCACACAACACCGACAACCACATCACCGACACCACATATTCGACAGTCCATAAACACGAAACCACACATAACCGACAACGAAATAACCGACGGTACACAAACACGAAACCCCATACACTGCACACACCACAATAACAATTATTAAAAACAAAACACATCCCCATTCCACAAACCACACACACAACACAAGCACACCAAAATCCTTACAAGCCCACACTAAACCTTACCCTAACCCTAAGGTCACACTTACCTACCCGCTCCTAACCCTAACTCACTTAACCGCCCCTAACCCTAACTCACTTAACCCACCCTATCGCCTAACCCTAACTCACTTAACCCACCCCTATCGCTCCTAACCCTAACTCACTTAACCCACCCTATCGCCCCTAACCCTAACTCACTTAACCCACCCCTATCCCCACAGACCGTCAATCTCCACACTTACCTGCCTCGCACCCTAACGTCACTACCGCATACTCACACAGCCTTTCCCCATGTCAGCATCCTCGGCGTTGGTGTTGTCATCCGTCGTCGGTCTTCTGCATTGTCGATGTTCTGCCACGCGTCGGTCTTCTTCGTTTCGGTCTTCTGGAGCTCCGAATTCCGCTGTCGGTCTTCTGCGCTGTCGACGAAGTCAGGTAGAACCATATATATATATATATATATATATATATATATATATATATATATATGAAAGCATAATGAGTACCTGCATTATTGGCTGGCTAGATGATTACTGCTATATCATAGACAAGTTGTGGGTCAGTATACTTACACATCTGGTGGGTATTTGCAGTCCTAAATTCAGCCTGCCATCACCTTAAGACATCCTGCTTGCACTTCTTAAGGTCACTATGGTGGTGATGATGACATTGCTCTCCAGTGCATAGAATGCCTGTTGCATTGTGGGTAGTCTTGACTAAGCTATTCTAAGCCTCAACCTTATACTGATACCCAGCAGTCTACGGCTGTGGCACTTCACGAGGAGTGCCCCAAATATCCTGGACTCCTCAACACCCCATCTTTACCATTTAAATTTTGCACCATTCTCTCCCTCACCAGCCATAGCTGCAAAGGTCAGGCTAACAAAATATGTCTGAATTGGACCCCAGTTCAGATCTCATGTGTAACTTGTTGTGCGCAAGATGCACAGACTTGCATCTTTATAATTGAAAGCAGATGGACTTCTTGGCAGACACATTGGTACTACTTACATCACACAGCAGTAAAGGTGTGAAGCGAAGCATTGAGCTTTGCCATGTGTGAACTCAACCTACTGAAACATGGTACAAAGTTCAACAATGGAATGATTAATGGCATGACTTTTGCTCCTTGCAGTTTGGAAGGAGAAAGATGATGAATTGTGACATATTGTGATGTTGGGGCTTACACAATGTACCAGATTGGAAATGAACCCATGGAACAAAGCATGCAAAAAAATGAAACTTAGCTTATTTTTGCCCCCCCCCCTACAAAAATGTGAAACAAGATGTTTTTTGTTTTCCGATTTCATTTTATTTTTATATTCGATGTTCCACAGCTTCAGTTATCTGGTACTCAATGATCTGATGTTCGATGTTGTGGAACTTCGATCATTTGAAGTAGACCCATATATATATATGTGTGTGTGTGTGTGTGTGTGTGTGTGTGTGTGTGTGTGTGTGTGTGTGTGTGTGTGTGTGTGTGTGTGTGTGTGTGTGTGTGTGTGTGTGTGTACATGTGTATATGTGTATGTACATGGTGGTGATCGACACAAAAGAAACATTCTTTGAATGCACATCTACAAAAAAAAAAAAATTTCACCAAAACACAAACTCACTGAAAATCTCAAAAACAAGTATGCACCCCAAATTTAGATGACTGCATCTCCCATACCCCTGCTAACTTAAATATTCCATGTCTGATATCGCACAATACTGGAGAAAGGGGAAAATTTCCCTCTGTCTGGTATTCAGTGATCTTATAAAAGTACAGGTCTCCCACGCTTTCTTTTATAAAGGCATTCTATTCAATGATTTTACTCATAGGATCATAGGATCATAGGAAGTTACTATACTATTGGCCCTGAGGCCCTTATAAGGCTAGCCAAGAGTTTAGCCCATGCATAGACAAATCAGCAGCTGATGCCCCTGTCCAGTAGGGACATGGGTGGAATCCCATGGATGTATTTTCTATTTCCCATCCAGTTATCCAGATTGTGCTTAAAAAGGGGTAAAGAGGTACTCTGCTTGACGTGGAGAGGGAGTTTATTCTATAAATGGGGGAGTCTCTAGGATACAAATCTGTCCCTCCAGCAAGTCCTATTGATGTCACAGAACAGGTTGAGGCCGCGTGTGGAGCTTGACTTGTGGATATGCAGCAGTCTCATGAAGGTGGGGTCCGAGATTGCCTTGTATGCCATACAGAGGTCACCTCTGAGCAGTCTATATGAAACAGAGTAGAGGCATAGGGTTTTTGCCTATCTGGGTATGGTAGATTTTTGAGGCCCTGGATTCTCCTGGTGATGAACCTCTGTGGTCTCTCCAGCTGCTGCATATGCTTTGCAAGGTACACGCCGAATGGGGCATTGTACTCAATAATGAGCCTTATAAGGGAAGAAAACAGGGATGTTATGACCTCCTTGTCCCTGGATGAGATACCCTTACTTATGAGGTGGGCCGTGTAGAAAACTTTCCGTACAATGGAAGCAACATGGTGGTCAAAAGTCAGGCTGCTGTCAATCTGGGTGCCCAAATCCCCTCACAATTGACTGCATGCTTAGAACATTGTTATTAATGTGATAATTTGTGGGGACATCTCTCTCCCCAAAGGGGATGATGATGCATTTTTTTGTATTCAGCTTGAGGCCATGTTTCTTTCACCAGTCATTTGTTTGGGTGAGACCCTCTTGGAGGATGTCCACGTCTCTAGGGGAATTGATGACAGCTCCCAACTTGCAGCCATCTGCAAACTTGGTCAGCCATAGCCTACTGGTTTTGTCCTGTACCTCAGAAAAGTATATCCCAAATAACAGAGGCCCCAAGACTGAACCCTGGGGTATGCCACTCGATACGGGTCTACTGCTTGAGGTGGCTTCCCCTATTTTGACTAGGTGGGCTCTATCAATGAGCCAGTTGGCTACCCATCTGGTAACATGCCGATTGATGCCTAGTTGAGAGAGTTTATCTATTATGCCCGAGTGGGGAATAGTGTTAAAGGCTTTGGCCAGGTCAAGGTAAGTAGTGTGCACTGTCTTCCCCTCATCCATGGCTTTGGTGACTGTCACTCCTCAAATAATTCCTTCAAAAAGTGGGAGTTTATGCCAAGCGATTGTATTGAAATCACATTTGGTAGCCACATAAAGGCAGTCCTCAAGATAAGAAGTGAAACTTCCAAAACCCGATTGATTTCTATGAATGATAAATGTGGAAACCAGATGGGTTTTGTAAGTTTCATTCTACCTGTATAGCAACCAGTCATGGTTTTATTTTTTTGTGTTCACACTTGCTTTTTCATTTAACAAGTGACAGTATTCACAAGTAGTTGTGAATCAGGATTCTAGTGATCAAAACTAACTGAATTTGGGATTTTGTATTTGAAGTTTGACATATCACATATATAGTGTAAATAATAAGTTGTGATTCCTTTCTGTAGTTAATCCAACAAACACATCTCCTGTTTTCCTTGAACTAAAATTCCGGCAAATTATCAAAGGATCACACCATATTACCAAATTATGGAAGACACTTTATTAAAACAGAGGAAATGTTTTTGAATTTCCACGTTCTTCCTCAGACTTAAACACAACAGATGCATTGTACGCTACTGACAGCTGGCTCTAAAAGTCACATGATAAATTCTAACCAATCAACAAAACTATAAAATGAAACCAGGAAACTGGCCATGCACAATTCATAGTAGGATTAAAAAATATATAAAAGTCATATAAAACACATTACGATTTAACTTCAAACTTGGCTTAATACATAACTTTAACTTTCAGACCTATGCCTGTGACATTACCATCCCACTTAGTGTTAGATAATAGTTCTAGTACCTGAAAATGAGACTTTCATGTTCTCAGCACAGTTTCTAATGTGTAGCTAATGCAGTTGTATTATCAAGTCATTAACTCCTGTCTCAAGATGTATAAATGTATTAGCCTGCTTTATAAAATTACAAGTACTGCAGCAATTTCTTACACTGCTGCTCATTCTCTCACCATTCCATCATGTAAATGTCTTTTATTATTAAACCATTCCTTTAAATTCCTTTCACATCTATAGGTAAACTGAAGATATCCTCCTACAATACCTGCAGTTCTGCTATTACTACACAATTCATCCCAGTTTAACCATTCTACATCATGACTTAATATGTGAGCCCAACATACATAAACCTTTTTTTCTTGAAATCTTTACAGTACAAATATTATGGGAAAATATCCACAAGGCAAAGTGTAAAATCTCATTTTAGTCTGTGTTCAACATGTGCATATAAGAAGTTTTATAAGGAAAGAAAATGACATGAATGAATAAGGGAACGTGTATAGTATTACGTTAAAACACATGATAGGAATGTAGGCAGGCAAGCCAATGGCAACTGCACCCTGATGCATGTAGAGGCATGCATTTAAATGATAATGAATACTTCAAGTTTCTTTTTATTTATGTTTCTGTTGATTGCTCAGAACTTGTCATTTGAATTTTAGAAGAAATTTTAAGGAGTGCGTACTGTATCTGTTTCATCTGACTCTGAGGAAGAATGTGGAAGCTCAAAAACATTTACTCTGTTTTAATAAAGTATTTTTCATAGTTTGGAGGTGTGACATGACCCTTGTCAGTGTGTTGGAATTTCTTTCCTGTATTTAGCCTGTTTTGTAAAGATTCATAGTATAAATGATTGAAGGACTGTTAAAGATACAAATTTAAAATTTTATAATACCTGTATTTTATTCAGATTTACTTACATTGTATTGTTTATTTATGGAAACATCAATAAAGATGTTAAAAAAGAAATAATTGGTTGAGTCCTGACTGATCTTAAACCCTACTACACATTTAAATAGTGTTTCCCCCCTGCACCACCCACATCTCTGAATATACTAACACCACAATCATACAATAGTGGGACAAAGTCCCAATTCCCACTTAATCATTATCCCACTGCATAGGAATGGGACATCAGATCACTGCTTCAGCAATCTGTGCACTTCATCACCTGAATGTAACCCATATATGTATATATAAATATAAATATATATATATATATATATATATATATATATATATATATTTTTTTTTTTATTTATTTTATTTTTATTTTATTTTATTTTACATTTGTTGACCGGGTTAGTCCAACTGGATACATATCCGTTTTCAGTGGAGGCCCGGGAAGAAAAGCTTTCAGCCTTACCAGTACCCTACTGCTCTTGCAAAACAAATTATTTGCCTTACAAAGGCTACTTCAACCTTATAAACATGACTGTTATATATATTTATACACACACACACACACACACACACACACACACACACACACACACACACACACACACACCAAATATATACACTAGACAAAATATCTACACTAGAACAAATATACACAAATATATTCACTAGACAAAATCTTCAATCCAATATGCACACCTTACTAGATTTTGTAATAACTAATAATCCTACAATGACATCTGACCAAACCATACATGCACTCTCCTTTAGTGACCACTGTCCCATAACTTTCTCAGTACATATTCTAACATTAAAATATAATCTTAAACTTGTCACCTTCAGACCCAAAACCATTCAGAATATTACTACTCCTAAAAAAAAACACCTTGCCACCCTTGACTGGTCTCACTTACTTGCCATAAAAGACCACCAACGAAACAGCTTTCAGCCTTACCAGTACCCTACTGCTCTTGCAAAACAAATTATTTGCCTTACAAAGGCTACTTCAACCTTATAAACATGACTGTGTATCTAATGAACTCAAACACCTCCTCAAATTACATGATGAAGCATGGCACAGTTGGAAATGTAACCCCTCCACAATTCCCAAGCCGAATATACCTTACTAAGCAGCCTAGCCAAGCAATTCATCCACAGACACAAAAACAACCACTATCAAAACAAAGTAATCTCACTTTTAGCCAAACCTAAGTAAAGTCTGGAGAAATCAACCTGTTGACTAGTCAAAAAAGTAACACAACTCCACTCCCCTGAACCCTTCTAACACCACCACATACAAACTCTCATGCACTGACTTCCTCAATGAATTCATCAACCTGCCACACATCAGCAGCATAAACCTACCACCTCCACAGCCAGCCCTCACCTTACATTCCACTATTTCACTTCAAAATGATTAGAAACAAAGACACTGAAACACAACTGGACCAAATACAAATATATATTTCCCAGATTCAGATAAGACAGCCCCTCAATTAATTTACCTCTGTAAGGGCTTCATTTCCCACTCTCAAACTCACATATACAACCTCTGCTTAATTAATAAGATTATGTATGCCTCAGATATGGAAAACAGCAGTAGTAACTCCTATTCCAAAACTACTCAAGCCAACTACTGCTTCACTGTACCATCCTATCTCAATACTTCCCACTTAACATAAAATACTAGAAAAATTATGTATAACCAAATTACTGCTTATTTATATCAATACCATCTTCTATCCAGGAAGCAGCATGGATTCTGGTCTGGGCACAGTACTATAACAGCTCTCTACTTCCTCACAGATAACATCATATCCAATGCGGACAAAGGCAACCTGACAAGAGCTGTCTTTACTCACTTCACAAAAGCCTTTGATCTAATTGACCATAATTTGCTATTTGAAAAATTAACTGAAATAGGCATTAGTGATGATGCAATATATTTGTAGACTTTCTCACCAATAGATCTTTCAAGGTGAAAATCGGCACCATCACCTCTGAAACAGCCTCCTCTTATTAAAGGAGTCCCCCAGAATTCCACTTTAGCCCTTCTGCTATTTTCCACATTTATCAACAAACGTCCATCTGATCATCTTCAGATACCTCTAATTCTTTATGCAGATGGCATGGTCATCTACAGGTCAAACAAATCACACTCTGTTATATAAACTCATCTTTAAGATGACCTCAAAGCCCTCATCTAGGGGCTGAGAGGTCAGAAACTTATACTCTCTCAAAAACAAAAGCAATGCTATTTGGAACCAACTAAAAAATAGCCAGCTTCCTTAATATTAAAGATGTTAACAATGTCACTTGCCACCAAGGAAACTGTCACTCCTTCAAATACCTTACAAAACAAAATACAAAAAAATGCATAGAGAATTTCTCCCCGGATCTCCGCTGAAAATTGGCTTTGTTCAAAGTCAGACTTTCCCGGTAAACAAATGTTAAATAAATACAATAAAATAAATAAACCTTGGCATTTAGCTAGACCAATGTCTTAACTTTTAATTACATATTCAAGACACATGCAAAAAGGTCAACAAACTACTGTTCTGTAGTGAATGAGCTCTTAGCACAAGTGAGAATCAAGCCTTGCACCTTTTGCGTAAGAAGCAAACACCTTAACCTCTGTGCCATATGATTTTGTTCTGGATGAGCAAGCTAGCCTTTCTTCTTTCCAAGCCACCAAAGCTGTCATGGGCAAAGGAAAAATTCTTATCTCAACTTGAACATGGACTACTCATTGTAGCTGCAGCCTCAAAGAAAACTGCCACCACCATACAAACCATCGCCATTAAAATCTGTCAGTTCATTGCTAAATCCCCCAACAATTTACACTACTGGCTAACTCTTGCCAAAGCTAAATAGCTCCCAGTACATTTGAGAGCCAACCTCTTACTAGGATTACTAATTCATAAATCCCTCTCTCCAGAGACATCAACCCCACTCACTCATAAACTTTTCACCAAAACTCAACATATAATTAGGAGGGGCTTAGGTCAACTGGTGCCCTAGGCAAAAGGGCTCCATGGTGCCCCCTACCACACCATCTGGTGCCCCCATCCTGGTCTATCTACACCAAATAAATACTGTAAATGCGCCCCTGCTACTGTGGCACCCTAGGCGGCCACCTAGTTGGCCTATGCCTAAGGCCGGCTGTGATATAATCTCAGGGGTATCTCTCAAGTCTCAACCCACTCTACCGTGCATTGTCCATCCTAGAACCTAAACTATGGGACTCCATTTCTCTCTTAATCTGAGACATCCAAAAGTACTCAGACTTCAGACAACAGCTCAAGGAACACCTCTTCACTAGACAAATGTGTAGCTGCACTCACTCAGGTCACGTTACATGAACCTGCCAGCTCTCTCATACCCCTTTATCCCTATTTCATCTTTCCTTATCTCTTCTTGTCATCCCTATACTTACTGTCTCTCATTCATCCTATTTTCCTCTTCTTTTTACATCTCTCTTATACTTCTCCTTTCTATTCCTCTTCCGTCTAAATGCCTGCCTCACCTTTTCTCTGTCTTCTTCCCATAGTATCCTTTCTTTCAACTATTCTCACTTGTCTTTTCTAACGTCTTCATCCATCTCTATATAATGCTGTCCCTGTAGCATAAATCTTCTCAGTCATTATGGCTACATCTTAGCCATGAAGCATAATTCCATTTTCCATGTTTTGATATTAACTGCTTCTTGAACCTAAATGTTGTAGCATATTCTTGCATCTGTAAGGATGTATATGTATGTAAAAAAAAAAAAAAATATATATATATATATATATATATATATATATATATATATATATATATGTATATATATATATATATACATGGATCCCCTTCATATGATTGAACTTTCAAAAGTTCAACTTTCATACGGGCGAGACCACATGATCGAAATTTTAAAAGTTTGAACGTTCTTAACGGAGATCTCCAGACAGCACGGAACAGGAAGATCATATATATATATATATATATATATATATATATATATGATCTACTTCATACGACTTAACTTTCATTTGACTGAAATTCACTTGACTGAGACCATATAACCTAAAGTTTAAAATACTGAAAACTCACTTGACTGAAACTCATAACACTGACACCTTACAATGATAAATTTCAACATAGTAGTGGCAGTATGTAGACTACTGTAAGGTAAGTAAAAGGTATATGCCCTTTTCCCCACTGTAGTGCGATCTTGGAGTTAGTATATATACATATATATATATATATATATATATATATATATATATATATATATATATATAGTTAGGGGGTGTGTGGGGGGCACAGCCCCCCCTCTGGGGGTTATGGGGGGCATAGTTCCCCACCTAGTTTGATTTGATGTTGTCTGGTTTCTGATAAGAGGGTATATAATTAGTTTTTATGTTCTGGAAAGTGTTAGTAATTGGTGTTGTAAGTGTGCATGTCTATAGTTTGCAATTTAGTGTGTTGGAATCTAGCACTGTAAGGTGTCGGTGTTATGAGTTTCAGTCAAGTGAGTTTTCAGTATTATGAACTTTAGATTGTATGGTCTGGGCCAAATGAATGTCAGTCATATGAAAGTTAGGTCATATGAAGTAGATCCATAAATATATATCTATATATATATATATATCTATATATATATATATATATATATATATATATATATATATATATATATATATATATATATATATATATATATATACATATATATAGATATACATATATACATACATATAAACACACACACACACACACACACACACACACACACACACACACACACATTTTATATATATATATATATATATATATATATATATATATATACATTTGTTTTTTATCATATCCTTGTATCTGTAAGTAAGTTTTGATCTGAAGTAGTTTACTTCATTTGGTCTTCAACCTGTGGGTTACAGATCCGTATCGGATTCGAGCCAGCAACTTTTACTAGCATCAGCTCTGAGCTCCAACCTCCTCCCCTTACCCATAATACACCTCCAGTGCCTTCCATCCCCAGATCTTGTTTGCTGTGAATTGCTTCAGCATCGTGTCTGTTGAGTCAGTGGGTAAAACCTTCGTGAGTAACTAATTTTCTTCAATTTTCTGTCAGTTAATGGCAGTATAGGTCCCCTTTCTCCCCTTGCATGGTGCGTTGAGTTTTAGTGTTTTAGGTTAGAGTAGTTTGTACTGTGGTGTAGGTTGTAGCTTCCCCTCCCCCCTCAGTATTTTTCTGTATACGAGTGTGGTGAGTGTGTGTGTGTGTATTAGTTAGAAAGAAACTGCCTGTTTTTTATTAAGGTTATCTTTCTAATAAATAGTATGGCTGAAAAGCTTGTTTTCAAGCACTGCACAGAGTGTGGATATAAGTTATCCCCAGCAGATGGCCAAACTCTGTGTGTTTTGTGCTTGGGTGTGGCTCACTTGAGTGTGGACTGTAGCATATGTGCGGGCTTCAACCCCCATGCCCTTAAAGATAGGAAGGCCAAATTGGCCCTCAAAGGCTGTCCTCCTTCAGACTCTGTTTCCTTGTCTCCGTCTTCAGTCACAGCGGCTACTGTGACCGCCTCTCCCTCCTCTCTTCCTCTGGCTGCTCCTCCCTTCCAGGCTGGGACTCAACCTCCTGTACAAAAGCCTGTGGTAGCAGAGCAGAAAAGAGGTAGAGAGAGGGAGAGAGATTCAAAGACAAGGGAAAAGAGAAAGAGGTCTCCGGACCTCACTTCTCCAATTAAGACACTATGGATCCGTGACTCCCTTCAGCTCCGATCTCCAATGTTCTCCCCAGAGCTGGAGGAGACATGTCCAGCTTCTTGGGCCTCAGTACCCCAACCTGCCAGGTTGGAGTCCGTGGCCTCGTCCTGGTGCACTCACTCCTTGTCTGACATGGATCTGGATAAAATGATGAGGTGATTTATCCGCACATAGATCCAGATGGGTGTCTTGCCAGCCCCCCTCACTCAGGAGGGGGGAGCTTGCTTCACTTTTTTCAACCTATATCTCCTTCTCCAATCCGTTCTTCAGGTTTGGAGTACTCAGATCTGAGGTTGGCTTTGGTCATGGGGCTGGCGCTGACAGTACCTGCTTCCTCGACACCAACAGCTGCCTGGAGCATTTCGGATCTGACCAGCTTGGATCTGAGCCGCTCTCGAAGCCAGAGCTTGGGTGTCAGATCAGAGGGAGTGGAACCTTTTTCATTGGCTCTGACTTTATCGGGCTAGGTTCCCTCCCTCGGAGTTCCGTTCACCTCGGGCCCGGCTCCAATTCTCTCATCGGACTCGGGGAGACTGGCCTCTTTATTGGTTTTTCAAGAGGTTCACTCTCCTTTAGCATTTAATGTGGTAGAAAGGGTTCTCTCTGCCAGATTGAGACCCCTCACCACCCCCTTGGACTCCTCCCAGACCCCCTCGGATCTGACTACGGTCACCATCATTTTACCATTGGGACAGCCCATGCTCGATGAGCCCCAGACGGTTCCCCCTGAGGAACAAATGGCTTGTGAGCTCCCCCCGGAGAGCCCCACCGGAGAGGTACCTCGCAAGCATATGTGCAAGAGGAGGCACTTGGATTACTCCGAGTCCCTCACTGAGGACATGGACTTAGATGATGGAGAGGGTTCCCCTAGGTCACCTCCCGAGGATGTCTCCTTTGGAGACATCATGGAGATCCTATGCCAAAGCGGAGGTTGGTCAGCCCCCAAACTTTCTTCTGATGAGTCTGTGTTCCTGGAGGCTTTTGGCACAGGCTCATCTACTTCCTGGGTGTCCCCTCCCGCTGATCCTTTGGTGGATCTGGTCACCTCACGGGCATGGAAGGAACCGGACACCATGGAACCTATCCCAAGAAGACCTGACAAGATCCTAAGCTCCCCCATAGACAGGCCATCTAGGAATAAGGGCTCCCCCATAGAAGCCATGGTGGTAGCAGCAGCCACTAAGAAGGAACTTGCTCAGAGAGTTCCTCAGTCCACCCTCCTGACCGAGAGTTGTGGATGATGGACCACCTAGGGAAGCAGGTGTATGCTTCATCTACTGTTTCGATTAGTGCACTGAACTACTTGGCCAGTGTCACCAGACTCCAACGCGACCTGGTAAAGGAGCTGGAGGAGTGTCCCCCCAAGTCCATGTTGCAGGAAGACAAGGCTTTGTTCTCTGCGAGGTTGGCCACTTCAAAAGCAGTATCTAACATGTCCATGTGACTCCTCTCCCATGCTATGGAAGGAGTAGCTAGGGCGGTAGGGTCCGGCATGTCCATGAGGTGCAACGCCTGGATCAGGTTATGTCAATTTTCCGAACACTTCAAGGCATCTTTTGCCAATGCCCCTTATGATGGCTCTACACTCTTTGGTAAGACTGTCAAGGAGACATTAGTTCAGAGTGAGCAGGATGGGAAGACACTGTCTGCCATCAGGATCTGCTTATCTAATCCTCAAAGGTCCTTTTCCCGGAACCAGAGAGGGCAAAAGAAGATGTGGTTCCGGAAGTCACAGTATTCCCAGGACACTCAGGGCTCTTCTTCCCCCAGAGGCAGAGGGGGACAGAATGGATGCTGGCCCAGAGGCAGAGGGGGTCCGAGGAACTTTCGTTCTTGAGAACCTTTCTCGGACAGACCCGGGCAGCAACCCTGAGGGGTTGCCCGACTGCTCTACTCTGGAGGCAGTCAGGGGATGATTGTCCTTGTGCCTAGCAGCATGGGAGTTCATAACAATGGATCACTGGGTGCTTCAAATCATATCCAGAGGGTACTCTATCCCCTTCATGGGTTCCCCCAAATCTCCAAGACACCTCCCAGATGTACCACCCATGCAAAGGGAGGCAGCAGCACAGGAAATTTCCAAGCTGCTAGGAAAATGAGCCATCTAAACCATCCCCCCAGATCAGCCCGGATTGGGCTTCTACTCCAGGTTCTTTTTGGTGCCAAAGAAAATGGGGGACTTAAGGCCCATTCTGGACCTCTCTACCCTGAACCTGTCAGTTGGCAAAGAAAAGTTCCAGATGGTCACATTATAGTCCATCATGCCGTACCTGCAAGAGAGCGACTGGATGTGCTCATTAGACCTCCAGGATGCTTACTATCATGTAAAAATCCACAGAAGCTCCAGGAGGTTCGTCCACTTCCAGCTAGGAGTCAATCATTACCAATTTCGAGCCCTACCCTTTGGACTCACCACAGCCCCCAGGGTGTTTACCAAAGTGAAGCCGGTGGTAGCGGCTCACCTGAGTCTTCAGGGGATTCAAGTCTATCTGTACCTAGACGATTGGCTCCTCACTACTCCCACCAGGTGTCTACTCTCCCAAACCAGGGATTATTTCCTGACTCTCGCCCTGCATTTGGGGATCACAGTCAATGCATCCAAATCTCTCCTAGATCCCGTACAATTGATAAGACTATACTGATGCCAGGATAGATACTCTTCAGTGCAAAATATCCCTGACCTCGGAGAGTTCAAAACCTGAGGATGCATGTCACTCTTCAGTGCAAAATATCCCTGACATCGGAGAGAGTTCAAAACCTGAGGATGCATGTCTCCCTGATCTACCGTTCTCATCTTCCAATGGCGGAATTGGTGTTGAGGGCCTTAAGCTCGATGGCGGCGACCATAACTCTTCTCCCGTGTGCTCGGTTACACATGAGAAATCTACAGTGGACTCTAGCTGTATAATGGTCCCTGTTGGAACTGCCATTGACATATCGAATTCAACTCAGTTGAGTCTGTTGGTCGTTCCTCATATGGTGGATGAGCTCTCCGGACATTTTGGAGGGACAACCTTTTGTTCCAGCCCCGGCCCAAACCACAGTGACCACGGATGCCTCCCAACTCGGGTGGGGGGAGCATTGTTCGGGCGGGACAGTCCAAGGCCTGGGTCCCCCATACAGACCAGCTTGCATATAAATGTCCTAGAGATGAGGGCGGGCCTTCTAGCATTGCAGGCCCTTCATGCTTTTCTTCCTCTGGGGATGATTGCTATTCAGTCAGACAATATGTCAGTGGTCTAGTATATCAACAAACAGGGAGGGACCAGATCTTACCCCCTTTATCGCGAGGCCATGAGAGTGTGGGAATGGGTGATCTCCACTGGTCACTTTTTCATCGCAACGCATATTCTGGGATGGTCCAACATCCTCGAGGACAGGCTAAGTCGGACCATTCTGATGTGTTATGAGTGGTCTCTGAATCTATCAGTAGTGGAATAGATCTTCAGTGAGTGGGGTCAACCTTGCTGAGATCTCTTCACATCTCCTTCCAATGCGAAGTGCAGCAAGTTTTTTGCTCTGAACCCCCTGCCAAGGGAGTCCCCCAGAGATGCTCTAGTTCATGTTTGGCCTCCCGGTCTTCTGTATGCTTACCCACCAATATCTCTTATTCTGAGGTTTCTACAGAAAGCTCATCGACTGGGGAGCAAAGTGATCCTCATTGCCCCGTTCTGGCCTTACCAGGTATGATTTCCCTTCCTTTGGTCTCACCTTCTGGCTCCGCCTTGGATCCTGGATCCCATTCAGGATTTAATTTCACACCCTTTTGAACCTGGGCAGCCTGAAGCTCACAGATTAGCTGCTCCAGTTCCCGTGATTGCTAGGACTTCTGGACTATCCTCCTCAGTTAGATCTATTTTGGTGGCTGCTCATAAGTCTTCGACCAGGAAGGCTTATCACAGCAAGTGGAAACGTTTTTCCTTTTGGGCCTCTCAAAGGGGTTTAGACCCTTTCACAGCTCCTATTTCTGCCATTCTTGATTTTCAAGCTGATATTTTTCAACATGGAGCTAGTTTTTCTACTGTCAAAGTTCAGTTGGCTGCCATCTCTCATTTTCATGTGGGTGAGAATTCTGCCTCTTTAGCCTCTTCCAGACTGTGTGAAGCCTTTATCAAAGGCACCTTTTTGTTACACCCCCCCCCCCCCCGGTCAAAGATCCTGTTCCCCCATGGGACCTGACTATGGTTCTTCAAGTTCTGGTCGATCCGCCTTTCGAGCCTACCACAAATGCAGATCTGAAATTTTTATCTTGGAAAACAGCTTTTCTGGCGACTATTACCTCTGCAAAAAGGGTTTCAGAATTACAGGCCTTGTCTATCAAAATTCCTTACATGATTTTTCACAAAGATAGGGTTTCCCTTCGAACCAATCCATCCTTTCTTCCTAAGGTTGCATCACCAGTCAATATCAATCAGACCATCAATTTGTCTTTATTTTTTCCTAATTTTACTAACAAGATGGAATACAAACTCCACATGTTGGATGTTAATAGACAGCTACAATTCTATTTACACAGGACAAAAAATTTCCGTAAATCTGATCAATTGTTTGTATCCTTCTGTAAACCCTTTTTGGGGAAACCTATCTCCAAGGTCACTGTAGCTAGATGGATTTCCTCATGCAACAGGCATGTCTCCTCCAGGTAAGGTGAAAGCTCATTCCACTAGGTCCATTGCTACGTCTGTGGCCTTTTGGTCTAGAGTGACTTTGGATGATATTTTTTCTGCAGCTACTTGGTCCTCATCTCATAAGTTTATTTCTCATTACAAATTGGATTTGACTTCCAGAAGAAGAGCATCCTTTGGTTCCGTGGTGCTCCGGAATATTCTTCCATGAGGGTCTCCCAGGAGTTTTAGTAGCTGGGGATTCTGTCCCACTGATTGAAGACCAAATGCAGTAAACTACTTCAGATAAAGATGTTATGTACTCACCATAATGTTCCATCTGAGTAGTTGTACTTCATTTGTCTTCAACTGTCCCTCCCTCCTTCCCCCAGACCTTGGCATATGATCAGCCTACAGGCTGCAGTATAGGTCACAAGTAAATTTTTTCAGGTTGGGTGCAAAGTATAAGGTTCAGCAAACTTGATCTGGGGATGGAAGTCAGCGGAGGTGTATTATGGGTAAGGGGAGGAGTTTGGAGCTCAGAGCTGATGTTAGTAAAAGTTGCCGGCTCAGATCCGATATGGATCCGTAACCCACAGGTTGAAGACAAATGAAGTACAACTACTCAGATGGAACGTTATGGTGAGTACAGAACTTCTTTTTTATTTCTATTTACCTTGGCTGTGCCTGCAAATGGTCCACTGAGATCAGTGCACTACAAACATATGTGTAAACAAATATAAATAAATAGCTAGCTAGAAAAAGGGAGAGAAAGACACATGTCATGCATACACATGCTCTCTTTCTTCTAATATGAATACATTTAATTTGTGGCAGATTCCTTAGTCTTAGAAATAATGCTGAATTCAGTTTGAGATGGTGGAGTTTGGTCTTTTTGAAATACGAGCTTTTCTGTTTTCAGGATTTTGCCTCTTGGGAAATTCTCCCTTGAGTTTACTATTACAGAAACATTTGTAACACAGTGCTCTCCAGTAACCACCACTAAAATCATACAGTTATTTTGCATATGGACCTATGAACCTTTGACTGATTTATTAAGAGTATCTAATTAAAAATAAAATTGTTTGATCCTTCAACCATCTTACAAAGAGAAATAAATTCAGCTCCCAAACAAGATATTGATTTTTTTGTGATTTTCGTGAACTCATTTAATGTGACTGTGATAGAGAGGAAATCTAAATCTACATATATAAATTAGGAAAAAAATATGAGTATGGTCTTATTTTCTTGGCATTCAAACTGATAAATTAACCAGTCAGGTAAGAAGTTCAATGCCTGCAAAAACTAACCATTTTCACCTGGTGTGTGGTGTGTGGTGTGTGGTGTGTGGTGTGTGTGTGTGTGTGTGTGTGTGTGTGTGTGTGTGTGTGTGTGTGTGTGTGTGTGTGTGTGCGCGTGTGTGTGTTAGCTTGCCTACATATATGCACTTCTACATAGATACTTCCATGTTTGTGTGCACATGTCCTTTTGGGCATACAGATGTGTGCACATGTATATGAATGCATGTGTGTTTGCTTACTTGCCTAAACATATGCATGCTTACCTGTACGTATTTAGTTGTGTGTCTGTGTGCACATGTATGTGTGCGCACGTGCGCGCGCATGTGTGTGTGTGTGTGTGTGTGTGTGTGTGTGTGTGTGTGTGTGTGTATGAGTATATCCTGTAGCACACTCTGACTGTGGAACCAATTTTATCATGGAAGACTGCCAAGAAAGTATGAACTGTCACACTGAGAAAGAAAACAGTATGACACATTAAAACTGATTAAGAATTAAAGTCACATGAGCAGGCAGGGTGTTCTCTTTTTCCTTTGTTATTTGCATTGTATTTAGAGCCATTGGTAAAGAAAATAAGGGACTCAGAAGTTCAAGGATGTAATTGGTATGGTAATCAAGAAAAGTTGGCTTTATTTGCAGATGATATTATTTTGTATCTGATAAAACTAAAAGAGGACATCTCACTCTTGTGGAACATTCCGAGACAGTTTCAAGGTTTTATTGGGATATAAAATTAGTGAAGACAGAACAAAGGCTATAGCTATATACTATGTAACCACACATGAATTGGTTCAGCAATACCCATATTTATGAGGACATGATAAAATTAAGTATTTAGGAGCATGGGTTAAAAAGGATGCCATTGTGGTGGCTAAGGATATATGGAAAGAGACTAAGAAAAATATAATACAAAAATGGAGAAATTGGAAACTAGTTTATGGATATGGATAGCACGCATAACTCTCAACTTCTTAAAGCAAGAAATATGGGTAAAGCTATAAATAATGGGTGGACAAAGGTCCAAAAAATAGGAACAATTTTTGAGTATTACTCTTATAAACTTAGGAAGTTGCTAGAATAACAGTTTTGCATTAGTGTGAATTTTTTAAGGGTATGAAGTCTGAAACTCAAATGACTGCCATTATTTTCTGACGTCAGTCCTCAGTGATTTGCTAGAAAACCACATATTTTATGAGGAACAGACCAAAAACATGAGCCAAAAATCTGGAGATTCTGCAAAAATCTGTACTGTTGAGTGGTATGATAGCAAGATAGTGAAAACTATTTTAGTCCATTTAGTTTTATATAGAGGTCAGACATATTTTTATCAATTAGAGGAGTAGTTGTGGATTGTAATTAATAAAGAGATGAAGGATTTTATCTGGGAGGGGAAGAGGGCAAGGGTCAAGTAGGATAAGTTGATCCTTTAAAAAGAACAAGGTGGTTTAGGATTACCTGATTTGAAGGGACATTTTAGAGTTATACAGTTAAGGCTCATATACAGAACACAAGCAGAAAGCTATAATTCAGAGGTTAAAGGGATGATGATGAAGCAGGTAGGAAATTTAAGAAAAAAGGAGAGGGTGGGATTTTGGATGCAGATCCTTAAGGAGACCAACACAGCCCTAAAAAATAAAGTAGAAGAAAATATTCTAAGAACTAAGCTAACCCAGGAATGGAGAAGTGAGAATCTGTCAATAGGCATGACTGCAATTAGGAGTACAGGCAAAAGGGAACTGGAATTTACTGGAGAAAAAAGATAAAGGAACTAAGGTATTGGGAGAAAAGAACTAGAGAGGAAAAGGTAATAGAATGGGAAGAGGCCAAGAAGACATTTGGACTGAAGCTAGAGTCTGCCTCCTCTGTCAGGGATTGCTATCAGATTATAAGCAAAGAGAAAGGGTTAGGGGAATCCTAAGTAAAAGACCTGCTCTGGTAGAGTTTTTAGTTGAATCTAGAACAGAAGCTGCTGTTAAAAATTGATAATTAGTAGGATAAATAGAATATTGCATGATAACTATAAGAATCAATCAGATGAGGTTAGAAAAGATTGGGAAGAGAGATTGGGAAAGCAATTCATGAGGGAACAGTGGAAAGGCATATGTATGGCTCCCAAATATGCAATGAAGTCTAGAATATTTAGGATTTTTGCTTGGCAGTATTTGCATAGGTATTTTATACTACAAGCAGACTCCAAAGAATGTTTCCTCAGGTAGATGGCAGATGTTGGAGGTGTAGTGGGGATAAAAGAGGTAACTGGGAACATAGGTTTTGGGAGTGTAATGAGTTGACAAATTTTTAAAATTCCCTACAGAATACTCTGTCAGAAAATATGGGTGATTTTTGAGCTGGGGTACAGGCTCTGAATTGGCTAGATATAGTAAGGCCTTGTTAAGTTTATTTCTGGTGGCTACCAAAAAAAATCGATTACTCGAAAATGGAAATCAAAGTATAAACTAACTATATTTGAAGTAGTTAATATTGTAACAGAGATAAAAAAATGGAAATTTGATCTTTAGAAAAGGGTAGAAGCAAACTACATAGAAAAAAATGGGAATTATGGGATCAGTACATGCAGAATAATGTTTTGGAGGAAGAGTGGGGTTTAACAGAAGGCAGGAAATGAGCAATATCTAATGTTGGACTGATGATAATTGTTTGTTTTCTTTTATATAAATATATGTTTGCCTATGTCTTAAGTGATAATTCAATAAAGGTGTTAAAAAAGAATTAAAGTCACATAGGAAACACATAATATATTTAAACATAACCAAGAATGATGATTTTATTGTAAATCATAAAAACTCCAGGTTTTGTGCATACATAGAAATGTATACACGTTGATAGTGAAGGTTCTGCTATGATATGATCACACATGCTGTTCTTGCCATAACTATAAAATATACTGCAGATATCACAGGGTGTTCAAGTACATACATTAAAATGTAGATGTTTTTCATCTGTAGTATCATTTATGATTTGCAATGCATGTACTAGCATTAAATGTCATCTGTGTAAAGAATAATTGACAGTATGTTTCACTTAATCATAAGTTGCATGTCATTTTTTTCCAAAATAAAAACATGCGTTTTCATGTGTCTCAGCAATGCTAAATGCAATTAATTAACTTTCAAATTGCTGAACATTTCTGTCTACATGAATTATTAGACTTTGCTTTAAAAATGATACATAATCTAATACACATTGTTTATTATGCCAACCTTTCGAATCATCTACATGAAATGAAAAAGTCCCTTAACATAGCACATTGCACACTTGTTGGTTGCTGTAACAAGTCTTAACTGCTCCAGGACTGATGAGATGTTCAAACAAAATGAATAGCTTTTTACCCATTAAAATTTTTAAGCAGCAAGGTCATACATTTACCATTGAATTCTGCAAAGAAATTGTTTCTGTCCGTTAAGCTTGTTCTGAATTGCATCATCATGTTAGGAATGTTTGAGATAGTAAGGAACAGAAAGACTTTTCTTTGTCAAAACTAAATTAAACTCTTTATCTTGACTTTTCTGGTTGAAAGTTGATCTGAAACACTGATGTCAAGGCATCAAAAGAACATGTTGCATTCCCAGAGACTGCGGCCAGGCAGATTGACGAGTACCCCATAAATGATTGTATCTACCACATTAAAGAGGTTTCCGCATTTTTTTCTTGCTGAATAGAACAATTCTACTTTATTTACATCTTACAAATTTACTATTGTGTATAGACTAAGAATTCTATTTATAAATATATGGAACATTCACCCTCACTGTCCATTACAGTTTGCATGAGAAAAAACAGTATACTGATAAGGTAAATTAATATTTAACGGATAGCAAACATCAGTAGGAATTCACACAACAGGCCTTGTACAATATAAAACATGCATTACTCACCTTAACTAACATCAAATACTGCCTATAAAGCTTTCTACTGATATACTTTTAGGCAGAAGGTGAAACAGGATTAAATTACCCAGTGTGGTTATGACTTGAATTTACTGGCCATTGTTCACCTAAATGTTTTATTATTTAAATAACAAGAAAACTAAATGTCATTACCACACAGAAAAGTAACTGCAATGTGTTGTGTTCTAACAGAACCTATCAGGACCACTTGAGTCACTTTTCAACTATAGCTTCAAGCAAGCTTTGTATGATGATAAAGGAGGACTGCAACGGTTATCCTACTTCACAAGGGTAAACCATCAACTGAACCCAGAAAATACAGACCTATTATTGTGACTAGTCTAATATAAAAAGCCATGGGATGAATTACCATGGAAATGATCAACAAAGACATAGGCCACCTTTGGACACTGGACCCAACCCAGTCTGGCTTTGCCAAGGGAAGGTCAATTCTACTAAACCTGGTGGACTTTGAAAAGGTTACCAAGGCAATGGATGAGGGGAAAATGTTGCATACAATCTATTTGGACCTGGCTAATGTGTTCAGTGCAATACCCCATTTAGGTATGGTTGATAAACTCAGCAAACTGGGCATAAACCCTGAAATAACTCACTAGATTGGCACACAGATCCCAGGAAGAACCCAGTCACCATTATAGTGCCTTTTAGGAAAACTGCCACCCAGGCTAATTACTCTATTGATAAAACACCCCTAAGAGTTGGTCCAGAAGTCAGGGATCTGGGAACACATATAGACAGTAATCTAGCCTTTGACCTACATGTGGCCAGGGAAGTAAATATGCTATGTCACCTAGCTTATAAGTAAGGGCACGGCATTCAGGACCAAGGAAGTCATAGTGACTCTTTATTTAGTCCTCATCAGACTCATCATAAAGTATACTGCTCCCTTCAGCATGTACCTGACCAAACATATGCAACAGCTGGAATGCCCGCAAAGATTCCTTACCAGGAGAATCCAGGCTATAAGCACATTTTCCAATACGGATCGCCTTAAAGCCCTGTCTCTATATCCTGTCTCCTACAGGTTACTGATATGCAGTCTATGCCTTGTATACAAGGCATCCTTAGATCTAGCTCTGATGGACCTTCCGCTCATCTGCAAAACAAACAGTATCAGAATCACTAGATCCAAGGATTTAAATTTTGTTTGTGACATAAATAAGACATGTTAATAAGAGACAGATATGTGTCCTAGAGGATCCCCATGCTCTGGAACAGGTTCCCCATCCATGTGAAGCAGAGTCCATCCTAACCTTATTTAAGCATAATCTTGACCAATGGGTGGGAAATTAGAAATTAACGCCATGTCTGGTCCCTATGTCTCTGATAGACAGAGGCAGACCATTATGCTCAAACTAACACCCCCCCCACATATCCTCTAGAAACTTCCTAACGTACCCCCTCCTAATAAACACTCATGATTTGCACACACACAGTTGGGTTGGACTGCATGGCTAGGTTTATAAAGGCCCTGGTTCATAGGGTCATAGGTTGATACTAGGCTATCAGCCCCAAGGCCTATATAAGGCTAGCCATAAAGTTTCCCTAGCTTCAGCCTTCCAAAAATCTCTTTACCTGTGCCCCTTTTGAGCAGAGCCACGGAAGTGATCCCCAGGGTAAATTTACTATTCCCCATCCAGTTGTCCTGATTTTTCTTAAACAGGGCCAGTGAGGTGCTCTGTTTGACATGAATGGGTAGCTTGTTCCAGTGTATGGGAAGTCTCTGGGACAGGAACCTATCCCTCCAGCAAGTTTTGTTTATTGTGATGACAAGGTTAAGGTCTCAGGAGTGGGTGGCCCACAGGGATTGGGATTTTTCTAAGTGTAGCATGTCCAACAGCTCTGGGTTTGACATGGCTTTGTATGCTAGGCAGAGATCGCCTCTGAGTAGATGATATGCGACAGAGTACAGCTAGAGTTTCTTAAGATGGTCTGCATAGGGCATCTGTTTGAGGCTGGTGATCTTCTTTGTGAGATATTTCTGTGGTCTTTCTAGTTGCTGCAAATGTTTTGTGAGGTACTTCCCAAACTGGGCATTGTACTCTATAATAGTTCTAATGAGGGCTGATCAGAGGGGGACAATGACCTCTTTTTTTATGGATGAGAAACCTTTTGTGATGAGGTGTGCCACATAGAAGGACTTCCTGACCACCGTGGCTATGTGTTTATCAAAGGAGAGACTACTGTTTACCTGTGTCCCTAGGTCTCATATAACACTTTCGGTGTTGAGTGGACTACCACCTATGTGGTAGTTCATCGGAACAGGGTTCTTCCCAAAAAGGGACGACTATGCACTTTTTGGTGTTGAGCTTGAGGCCGTGGCTTTGACACCAGGCATCTGTCTCAGCGAGGCCCTTTTGTAGAATGTCCACATCCTTACAGGATTCAATAATGGCTCCCAGTTTGCAGTCATCAGTGAACTTAGTTAGCCATAAGCCCTTTGTGTTGGCTTGGACTTCCAAGAAGTAGATGCCGAACAGGAGGGGACCCAAGACTGAACCTTGTGGTACTCCACTTATCACTGGTCTGGAGATGGATTTGGAATTGGCTACTTTCACAGTGTGGGTTCTGTCAGTGAGCCAGTTGGCCACTCACCACATGACAGTATGTCCAGTTTCATGAGTTTATCAATAATACCAGCGTGAGGAATGGTGTCGAAGGACTTGGCGAGATCGAGATTGGCTGTGTGAACTGCCTTACCCTCGTCCATGGCTTTGTTGACTGCTTCAAAGAAGTCAATCAAGTTTAGGAGACATGATCTGCCTTTCACAGAATTTGCAGGTTGCCTATGTCTTTGTTTATAAGTTCCATGATGATATGTTCCATGGCCTTGTAGATCAGACTCGTCAGGTTAATGGGTCAGTAGTTCCCTGGGTCCATGGTGGATCCCCCTCTGTGGAGCAGGATCATCGTAGCTGTGCGCCATTCAGTGGGCACAAAATCTGTAGTGAGGCTATGACTGAACATGGTACTTAGGTGGGGTGCCAGTTCATTTTACAGAACACAGCCTGGGACATTGTCAGGTCCCATGGATACTGTATTCTTGGCTTTGGTGAGTGTGTTTTTTTACTTGTGTGGCCATGAGTACAGGGACTTGGCATTCATCCGGTATAGAGATGGGCCCTTTTGGGGATGAGAGGGGGGTGACATTTGCACTGAACTTATCTGCCACAATGTTGGCAATATCAGCTGGTTCTGTATGTTTAGTGCCATTGTGCTGTAGCTCTGAGCAGATCTGAGTGTTGCCATTACCATTCTTGACATAGCTATAGAATGCTTTGTGGTTGTCTTTAGAATCAGTGGCGATTTTGTTTTCATAACTAGCTTTGGTGGATTTTATGAGGGATCTCAGTTTCTTATTGAGGTTGAGTTTTTCCAATCTTAGGATTTTACTCTTTTTTGCAACAGTTGCTTCCTTTTGTTGTAGAGCTTGTTGATGGCAGAGGACCACCAGATTGGCTTCTTTTTTTTGGAAGATTGCATCTTGGTTCTTTATGGGATGGCATGGTCCATGCACTGGTGTATGTGTTCATACAGTGCACTGATGTAGGATTCAGCAGTCATACTACTACTTTCTGCCTGCATGGGTGTGGTGAAGTTAGTCACTTCTGTCTTAAGAAGCATGAAGTTGGGTTTGGAGAAGTTTTTTATGGTGGTTTCCTTAATAGGGGGTGGGGCAGGATGTGAATGTCTAGGGGATTAGCTTATGGTCAGATCTGACAGAGGGGCTGACCTCTGGTGTGGAGCACCGATCGCCCATGTTGGTAAAGACCAGGTCTGGGATACTGCTGTCCCTGGTGGGGTTCTGGATCAGTTGGTCCAAGGCATTGGAGTTTATGAATTCAAAAAAACTTTGTGCCAATGTGTTGGCACATGAGTAGTTTTCCCAGTTAATGGCAGGGTAGTTGAAGTCTCCCAGTATGAAGGTGTTGGGCTGTACCTTAATATTTTCCAGTATGTTAAGAAAAGTGGAGTGGGAATCTTGGGACATGGTGGGGGATGTGTAGCAAGCTACAGTTTAGATTGCAGTCTTGCCCAGTGTAAGTTGTACCTGGAGAACTTCAGATACATTATGTTGGACAATTAGCCTGGAGGTGTGGCTATCCTTGGTGAATATGGACACGTCTCCACCTCTGGTGTTTCGGTCCAGGTTAGATGGCTGAAAGATGTGGTATGAATTGTGGCCTGGTATTACGGGGGTGCTCTCTGGAGCCTTGAACCAGGTCTCTATCACTGCACAGATGTCGATGTTCTCCATTTTAAGGAGTGCCTCGAGTGAGTGCATTTTGAGGCTTAGACTTCTAGCACTGAGTAGCATTACCATCAGAGTTTCTTTGCTTATACCAGTTAGGGTGGTAATTTTGTCATTTGAACCTTGCCTAAAAAGGCACTATGGGGGTGGCAAAAGCCTTAGCCATTATCTGGAAACCCAGGGGTGACAGGTGCAGGCCATCTCTGCCAAAGCATCGTGGCTTGTCAATCATGTCATCCCAGGCTGACAGATACTGGATCACCATAGAATGACACCAGAGGTTTAGCCAGTTGTTGAAGTCATTTTGTCCTTGTACTGAGATATCATTCTGGGTGATGGCAGGATGCTACTCAGGGCTAGGGTCATACCTGCCTGGGCTACAAGGAGAGCTCTTCCATGTCTCTTTTTGTGTAGTCCAGGGAGGTACGTCTCAGGTCATTCACCCCAACATGAACAATGACAGAGTCATATTTGTACTTGTGGAGTGACATGAGTGCGTGGGTTATGTGGCAGATCCTGGTACCCGACAGGCAGGTAACTGTAATCTTCTCCTTGTTTAGCCTGGTGAGTGGGACATCAGTGTGCCTGACTATAGATTCACCTATGACTAGTGTGCTGGGTATGTTGTTTTGCCTTAGGGGCTGAGGTTGAGTGGCACAATGGTTTTGTGAGTTATGTGTCACTTGGGTTGTGTTGGGTGGTGTTGGCTGTTTGCGTTTCAGCTTCGGAGGTCTCTATTCTTTGGGAAGATTTGTTTTAAGAACCTCTGTGAATGTAGATGTGTGTTTCATGTTACTATGTGTGGTTGTAAGTTTTGAAGGATTATGTGTTGTGTGTGGTGTGGTGCGAGTGTTTACCTTCTCCTCCTGACTGACTAGTCCAGTCTTGGCTAGAGAGAGCTTGGCTTCCAGTTTCGCAATATAAGTGCATCTCACACAGGTTGTAGTGTTAGGTGGTAGGAGGAGACGGTTGTCTGTGTACATGAGGCAATTGCTACATTACCTCAGGATGCCCAGATTTACCAGGTGGATAGGAGAAAACACCAGGGGCTGACCCTTGGACATGCCTGGATAGGTACATTTTTATTTAAGCACTAACTAATTAAGTACTAGCTGTTTTTTTCTTACTTGGTAAGGAAAGTTGAGTGCTGCAGCAATTTGTGTTCTATCTAATGCTTACAATAGTTTCTAGGCAAGTGCTGAGCTACGAGGAACATGTGTGAGTGCTTTAAAACTGAGCTGGCTAGTTCTAAGGGAAAACTTGAAGAAGAGACTTTCTGGCACCAGTAATACTTTAACCCTAGTTAAACTGCAAGATGTGCAAAACCGCTCAAACACGGGTTTTTAACAGAAAGATGAAAGGGATAGAAATAGACCAAAATGGCCTAATAAAACTACAGATTCTGAGCTGAAACCACTCCTTCAGTGACAGATAGGTTTCTCAAAGCTCACCACTCTCACTGATGAACAGATTTTTTTGTTTTTTGTTTTTAAATTAAAGCAGATACAGTAATACAAACACTTTCAAGGCAGAAAAATGGCTATCGCACTTGAGTGTGTAGCAGACAACAGTTAAAGAATTGAAAAACACTTAAAAACGATCAGTTAAAGTGCAAACAGTAACATAATTCAAAAAAACAGTTCAAATAAGTTGCAAAGTTAATAAAAAATGCTTGGAATAGTGAGGTTAGCGAAAATAAGCAATAAAAAGCAAAAACAGAGGTACTTAATCCACTCAAAGTCTCTCTTTTCTCTCTCTGCTGCTGTAGAACTCTGCAGAACACCCAGGCAGGATCTTGCTGAGGTAATACAAGCCTTTTGGATTGGTAGAAGCATCTTAACAGCGTTATACACTTCCACTGACGATGTTCTACTAAAAATGGAAAAAGAAAAAATTAATGGTTCAATTTTCTCTGACTTTACTAGGGTATTTGACCTTGTTGACCATCTTACGATTCTTAATGCACTATCAGAACCACGGCCTAAAACTAATTGCAAAAAATGCATCCTCATACCTTTCGGGAAGTCAAATACCCCTGCAAATTACAACATCAATAGCACACTCCTTAGAGTACACTAAGAGGTGAAAGATTTAGGTACACACATAAATAGTAGCCTGAACTTTGAATGCTATGTGTCCAGAGTGGTGAGGAAAGTCTTTTATGTGGCACAACTTATAAGTAAAGGTATGGCATCCAGATCTAGGAAAATTGCAGTCCCACTGTACTCAGCCCTCATTAGACCAATAATCAAGTAGAGTGCACCATTTGGCATGTACTTGACTATCATTTACAGCAGCTAGAGTGACTTCAGAGGTTCCTCACAAATCAAATACACAGTGTAAACAACATGAACTATGCAGATGCCGATAGACTAAAAGCTCTATCCCTTTACTTTGTCTCCTACTGACTATTAAGGAGTGACCTATGCCTGGCCTACAAGATACTCACAAAGTCAGCCCTGGTGGAGCTGCTATAGATCTGCAAGTCAAACAGCATGAGGATCACTTGATCTAGGGATATAAATTTAGTCAGCAACTGAAACAAAACATGCTGGAGAGACAGATATGTGTCTCAGAGAATGCCTCTACTTTGAAACAGGCTTTCTATTCACATTTAGCAGAGCCCTTCCCTGGCCCTCTTCAAATGCAATTTGGATCATGGATGGGGAATCACAAATTCACACTTGGGGCAGTTTCTATGTCCCTTATTGACAGGGCCAAGATATAAGATACTCAATACACAGGCACAAATCCATGCCATCCTCTTGCTGCTAGGGGCCATATTTTGAGTAAAACTGGGTTATATTGGCTAGGCTTGTATAGCCCTTAAGCTGTTAGCCTAGTAATCTCCTATGAACCTATAAGTGTATTTTGCAGTGGTACTGTTAAGTAAATGATTTTTTATAAGGTAGTATATAGGGTTGGGGTTAGGGGCATGTTTAGGGTAAGGACTGGCATGTATACCTAAGGTGGGGGGAGGCAACAAAATTATACAAACTTTACAGTCACCATATATAAGCAAAATATAATTAAAGAACATACTACCACATGCAAAATGGGTTCAAATTTACAAAAATGAGTTTGAATACCACTATCTATATTAAGAAGTATTTGCGACATTTGGTATATATATTTTAACATTTTAGAGCAATGGATCTGTAATATTAAAACAGGATTTAACTTGTAATATTCATTCAAATGTTTCTTATAAATATTTGAAATAACCACAAGCAACTAACCAATAAAGACTGTGAGTCTATGCAATTAAAAGCGCTTTAACTGAAAGAAGTCATTCATTCTTTTTTCAAAAAATTTAAGGAACCCAGATACCATTGTTAGAAGCTTTGAAGCTTAAGAAGTACCTTGCTGCTCGTATCATATGATGGTGTCACTGGAGCTGCCTGACAGATGGTACCGAGGGATACGAGTAGAACCGATAGACACACTAAGGATGCAGACTAAGTGGAATAACTGAAGATCTGCATTTGTAGCAGCGGGGATTAGGAAGAAACAAGATTTCAGCATGGGTTTCTTTAAGACAAATGACCTACATTTATAGGTAATTGATTGTCAGGGTTCCTATTAGATGACCGAAGACGCATTATATCGAATGCATCTTGGTTGAACTTAAAACAATGAAAAGGCAAAATAGCGAATTCTTTCCCAGGGAAAGAATTTGCTTGGCCGCTTCCGTTACTATGCCGTTTTCAGCACTGTAGTGAGATCTCAGAGTTGGTATGTTTAAGTGGGGGGGATGTGGGGGATGAAGCCCCCCACTTTATGTATTATTTCAATTTTTTTTTTCTTTTTTTTTTTTTTGGAACAGTGATTTTTTTTCCCTTGGAAAAAATCGTTGTTCTGAGCTTTCGAGATTGTAAGCTTTCGCTTACATGGGTTTGATTATTCACCATTCGCTTTTTTAAGCATTCGATGATATAACATAGACTCGATTGTCAGCCTGCAGCAGATGCTTTGTCCCATCCTCCCCTGCCAGTTCCCACAGGTGCCTGAGCTGCTAATAAAACTTGGGTCCACCTACAATGTAGTCAGGGCTTTATCCCTCTATGCCGTAGAGCTGGCTAACCAGAGATATTGCTTTGTTTATCCACTAAAGTATTACTTAAGAGAGTGTCTTTTATTTACTGAATACTTTATACCAGAGGCTTTGGTTTGCTTTATTTGCAGGCTCAATCTGGTATGTAAGTTCTTGTTTTCCTTGTTACAGAATCTGCTATCTGCCTTTAAAAATTGACCCCAATTTATGGGGCTCTGCACCTAAGTCTAATCATTAAACAACTTTACAGAAATCAGATATTAAGAAACTAACACTGCATGCAACCAGGAATTCTCGTGAAAGAGACTTTCTATTGATTTAGCTCTTTTAAGTTCTACACCATTATTGCTTATCAGCAGGAAGTCTGGTGACATAGACTGCATGTTAATTTAACTTCCACACACTTTGCTCTCATTCTTCCCCAGGACAGGACCTTCTGACAGGGACTTGTGTTAGTTTGTTTCAGTCCACGCTCTGGTTTAGTTACCAGACTGAGACGTGGCAGAAGATACTTGTCACCTTATGTAACTGGGTGATTGTGCTAGAGCCTTACAACCCTGTTTATTTATATGATTATACATATGTGGCAGTATGAGCCTTGGAAAAAGAGAGAGTGAGAGGGACACTTTTTATTTATCTGTCAATTATTGTTTTTAAAGTTTAGGGTCAGGTGCCACCTGCTTATCTGCCCAAAACCACAGTTCCTGTTAGCCAAACTATGTGCAATGGTGTCACATGTTTGTGAAGAAGTTGTACTGCCTAACACACATTGTTTTAAACCACCAAATATTTTACATTCCACCTGTCACTATATTTCAGTTTTAGCTGGCGAAGACTTGAAACTTTTGCAATAAAACATTTATTCAGTGAAAAGACTGTTGTTTATTACAATGCAGGCAGGTAACCTAATAATTATTAATTTTACCTGTTGCTGCTATAACCAATAGAGCTAATTCCTTATGGCAAACAAAGTAATCTGTTGTTGTTGTCATGAACAAAAAGGCTTAGGGATATATAATGACCACCATGAGCAACTACACCTGATTATTGTTACAGCCAACATGGGGATGATGGCAGTAATTAAATATATCACCCACCCAAGCTCTTAGGCATCAATGTACTCTTGAAAAGATAGACAGCTGCATGACTTACAAATAGGACATGGCAAATATCATACAGCAATTTGACAGGTGAAATCCTTGGTTACAGTCAGGGTGTCCCTCAGGGCTCTGTCCTAGGCTCTTACTTGTTTAGATTTTATCTTTTAGACCTAACTTTTTCATTTGAGGTGTTCTACAGTCTATATGCAGATGACCTGAAGTTTGATAAACTCATTGCATGTGTTACAGATAATGCATGCCTGCAAAAGAACTTGAATAAATTGACCATTTGGGCACAGGAGAATAATATGCTGATAGATACCCCAAAAAATAAGCATAAGAGATTTGGGAGACATAAGTTAAAAGCTGAATATTTAATACAGCACACAGTGATTGAAACTGTAGATTCATTTAAGGACCTGAGTATATGGGAAGATACAGCTTTGAGTTTTTCTAATTATATTAACCAATTGGTTAATGGTAGTTATTGAACTATAGGTTGGATAAAAGGATTTATAAAGTTTATGAAATCAGAAATGATGAAGTCATTGTCAGTTATATTAGACCCAAACTTAAGTATGGAATAACAATATAGAAATCTTATAAGAAAACAAGCATGAGTAAACTGGAAGCAGGAAAGTGGAAATATACCAAGGGCATCCATGGATATGAAAATGTAAGTTATTATGAAAGACTAAAACATGTGCACGTGTGCAGTGTCTCTTATAGATATTTAAGAGGAGATTTTATTCAGGTATATAGGGTATTTAGAGACAACTACCTCTGGGAATGTGGGTTCCTTTCACGAAATCGAACAGGCTGGAGAGTGAATGGTTTTAACATCGAAAATGCCATTCATCAATGTGTTTATTATGAGATCACTGTACAGTGAAGATTGGAAAATGTGCCCTTTCCTCACTGTAGTGTAATCACAGAGATGGTATATATAATTAGCTATAGTAGAGGTGGATAGGTGGAGCTCAGAGAGTTTATTTAAGAGGAGGGGGTGAGAGATGGTGTCAAAAGCTTTTGAGAGATCAAGAAAGAGGCAAGAGACTAGTTTGTTCTGGTCTCTGGCTTGTGAGATGGTGTTGATAAAGGAGATGAGGGCTGTAGAGGTACTGTGACAAGGGCAGAAGTCATGTTGGGTGGGGCTGATTAGGTTTTGTTGTATGAGGTATTGTAGGATTTGTTTGTGAACACATTTTTCCAGGATCTTTGAGAGTGGTGATAGAATTGCAATGGGTCTAAAGCTGGAAAAATCGGTGGAGCTGCCACCCTTATGAATGGGTAGGGTGTAGAATCATTTCCAGATTGCTGGGACTTTGCCCTCAGTGATGGATTGGTTAATGAATGTGGAGATGGGTAGGGCAATGGAATTAGCTGCTTTCTGGAGAAAGAGTGGAGGGAGATCATCATCTGAGGGGGAGCATGGTTTAAGTTTAAGAAGTAGGGATTTAATTTAGTTGGTGGATACAGTTTTCAGGAAAAAGGCAGAGGAGGTGTTGGAGGTTTTGGGAGGGTTGGTGGGTGTAGTTGAGTTGGTGTTGGAGATTGGATAGTTGGTTAATATGGTAATGGAGTCTATAAAGTAGATGTTAAAGTTAGTGGCAGTTTGGAGAGGAGTGTTTGTAGGACTATGTTGGGGAGAGGAGGGGTTTCCTTGATGAAGGATTTGGTTAAAAGTATGCCAGAATTTTTTAGGGTTGTTTAGGTGTGTTTCAGGAGGGTTAGTGTAGTAGTTTTTCTTATCATTGGTGACAGCTTTCTTAGTAAGGTTGCGTAGGTGTCTGTACTGTTGGAGATGGGAGGGGAGTTTGGTTTAGTCCAGAGCTTCCAGGTTTTATCCCTCTGTGCCATTAGGGTGTGGGTGGCATTTGTTAGCCAAGGGGATATGGTTGACGTTTTTCTAATATTTTATATGGGGGTTAGGGAGTTGCGTATGCAAAGGAATATTCTTTTAAATCCCACAACTGCCTCATCAAGGGGTATGTTGTTAAGGAATAACCAGTTGATAGCAGAGAGTTGGCTGTTTAGTTTAATAGTGTCAAACTTGTTTTATTTGTGACATGCTTTGATCTTGTGTGTTTATAAATGTGAGGAGAACAGCGGAGGACTTTAATTGGGCAGTGGTCACTAAGGGTATCTGGTAGGGTTTCACAGAAATGATACTTATAAGAGTGTGTTACTAGGATCCAGTCAAGAAGAAAAGAATGATTTGTGGATTTAGAGGTATAAGTAGGTGTGGATATTAGTTGGGTGAAACCATGCAGATTAATAGAGGTAGAGGGGGACTCGGTGGAAAGAGTTAACCAATTGATGTTGACATCTCCAAGGGGTATAGTTTCATTGGGGAGGTCAGTGCAGAGTGAGGAAAGGATACTTTCCAGTACTGCAATGCTGTCACCAGGTGGAATGTAGATAACAACTATATTAAGTGAGGTGTGAGTATTCAGTTTACAGTTTGCAACAAGAACTTCTACGAGTGAGACTGGGGCAGAGTGGATAGTTTGAGGGGTTAGGGTAAGGTGGTCAGAGTACATGATAGCAATGTCACCTCCTTTTTATGGGTTCTGTCTAGACTTAGGATGTTGTAGCCAAACACAGGATGTCTTTGTCTGGAATATGGGGTTTTAGCCATGTTTCACAGAGGGCTATGATATCTGGGGAGTGTACAGATATCCAGGAGTGGAATTCAGTGGTTTTGTTTAGTAAGCTTCTTATGTTAATTAAGTATGAAGATATGTGTTTTGGTAGGATATACTGGTGAGGAGGGGTGGGCTGTGTGGAGGAGTTAATATGTGGGGAAGGGGGGTGCTGGGCCAGGGTTGGGATGTATGTCTCCTGTAAGTAGCAGGGAGTGGAGATTGGGGATTGGATGTGGAGTAGGGCTGTCAAGTCGATGGTATTTAGGTTTACCTTTTTGGAAAGTTGGCTTGGAAGTACCCAGTTTTGTGTTTACAGGGAATCTTATTGACTGAGTGTTTGGGGCGAATAGGAGAGATGTGTGAAGACTGGGGGATTTGCAGAGGTAGATGACTGGTAGTTGGGTTTGAGGAGAAAGCTGTATGAGGTGAGGATGGATACAATAGTTAGGGCAGAAGCATTTAGTAGTGCTAGGAGGAGGGTGAGGTTAGTCATGGTGAAGTGAAAGAAGGATGAGTGAGTACTGTATGTGTGGCTGAGATGAAGGGAGTATAAGTAATAGGAGCCGAGATTGTTAGAGTGTGTTTGCTGATGATGGAGGGGTGGAGTTAGGAGTGTAAAGGTTGGTGGGTTGGGGATGAGGGTGGAGGTGAAGAGAAATTGAAGATTAGGGGTTGGAGGGAGGAGTTAGTGGGGGAGTGGTTTACAGAGGGAGAGAATAAAGGAAATGATGTCAGCAGTAGGTGGGAACGGGGGTAGGGTAGGGGAGCAGAGTGAGCCTGAGTGTAGTGAGGGCGAATGGAGCAGGCTGACCCAGCTGAACAAGGTAAGTGGGTGGTTTAGAACCACATAAGGAGATCTTAACTAACAAAGAGACCCCATTTATGTCATAGATTTAGAACCTCCATGTAAAGTCTTTAGACTGAGGGACTATTTAAACAGCTCAGTAAAACTCTGAAGTCCATGCTATGGTACGTTGTAGAGACCAGTGGAAGAACTACAGCCATCAACGGCCTGGTGTTTTCTATGAGAAATGTTCCCCAGGCCTCCATATAATTTAGTCCCCTTGAGCTATACTGTATGGTCAAAATCTTGAGGGGTTGTTGGATCTTGTGAAGGAAACTTAGAAAGAGGAGGAAAGTTCTTTTAGGACTGTACTTCAGAATTCTGAAAGCTTACAAGAGAGAATGAGGGTAACCTATTATTTCAAAGCACCTGGAAAAAGCACAAGCTAGTCAGCAAGGGGTACATAACAGGAATAAAGGAATACCAGGAATAGGGGGGTCCAAATAGGTAATTAGGTCTTAGTTCAAGCTCACATAATTGAGAACAACGTCATGGCTAAATGTCAGGGACCACAACAAAACACTGAGACAAATAAGACAAATTGGGAAAATATGTATGTCCTGAAAAGGTCTATCATATAGATATACTAAACCATGGAAATTACCTCAGGTCAATAAGGGCAGTTCAAGGTTAGAGGTAACCAATCAGAAATAAGAGAATGGCCATTATCCACTCCTTAAGTGGTAGCAGATGATGACACTCACTCTAAATCCCAAGCACAAAAGGTTTAAGAATATATTTTTAACTTTCTGAGTTACCTAGGTGAACCTTCCATACTGCACACCACACAGAGACCATTTCAGGGGAAAAGGCAAGTTTAAAATCCTGTAAGAAGCTAGAGGTGCAGAAGCAAGCCATATGAGATGCAATTAAAATGTTGAACTTCAGGATGATAGAAGAGACAACCAGCAAATAGAATAACCCATTGTATTAGTAACCAAAGTGGATGGTACTGTCTGATTCTGTAAAGACTTTCACTAAGTGATAAACAGTTTCCCCATGCCTTTGGAAGATGAATTGGAGACATGGCTGGACAAAGCCAGATTACTCACTACTCTGGACCAGACCGGATGGTACTGGCAGATTTCCCTTAACAAACAGGATATGGAAAACTGCCTTATCAATGATGGACAGTCTTTTTCAATACACCATCCTTCCCTTTTGTGACCATTGTGCCCTAGACACTTCTCAATGACTAACGGACAAAGTCCTACAACCCCACCAAGCATATGTGGCAGCTTACCTAGATGTTATTGTTATTCACTCAGAAGACTGGGACTTTCACATCCCCAAAGTTCCAAGCAATATTAAACTACCATAGGCAAGCCAGGCTCACTGTCAATTTTCCAAAATGTACGTTAGGTACTTTGGAGATTCCAGATTCCTAGGTTAATTAATAGATCAGGGACTAATTAAATTCCAAAGCATGATGAGGAATAGCCCAAACCTTATAAATGAACTAAGTCCAGGCTTTCTTTGGGCTTGTTTGATGTCAACTGTAAATTTATAGCAGAGTTTGCTTTCATAGCCTGTCTCCTAACAGACTTCACTAAAAGCAGGATAATGGACGTGGTCAAGTGGACTCCTGAAGTGAACATGACTTTAAAAAAACGCAAGCAGTGGTATAGGAAGTAGGCAAGAGGTGGCTGGAATTTACTGGAGACAGGTAGCAAAGGAATCACAGTATTGGCAGCAAAAAACTAAAGAGGAAAGGTAATAGAATGGGATGGTCCAAGAAGAAGCTGAAATGGCAGTTTAGAGACTGTCTTCCCTATCAGGGGCTGATAGAGTATTGGCAAAGAGAAGGGGATAGAGGAGTGCTAAGTGAATAACCAGCTCTGGTAGAGTTTTTATTTGTGTCTTGAACAGAAGCTGCTGTTAAAAATGGGGTAGTTAGTAGGGCATGTAAAATATTGGGTTCGCTACATATGACCGAAAACCCACAATCCCGATGCCCAGAATACCGAGCCCACAAGACCGATAACCCATAGTCACGAAAGTACACATTACTGACGCCCAGGATACCGTCTGCCCAAATGAGATGCGATGACTGTTACGTGCTAAAATACAGACAAACCAACACCAAAACCAAATGCAATGTGGAGAATCCCACCTGACTGTGGAACAGTACACAAAACATCAACATCCATGAGGCAGAGGCCATTGCAATACCTGCACACACACACACACACACACACACACACACACACACACACACACACACACACACACACACACACACACACACACACACACACACACAACTTCCCCCCACAATCAAACATATCATCCTACACTATAGATAAGCAGGGCCCCCTACTTAAATATACTAACTCCGAGATCGCACAAACAGACACACAAGGGAAACTCACACCTACACATTTTACAGTCCCTCACACACACACATCACAGTCACAACACACATAACACACACTAAAGCCCCTAACCAACACACTTATACATAGATACTTACCTGAATTCCACCTATCCATCCACAAACCGCAACACCAGAAGTGCTACTTCAATATCTCCGTACATTGGGATTTTGAATTTTGTGCTTCTGGTCTTTCGGTATTTAAAGGTTTTCGGCTATATAGTCACGAGATTTTGAAATTCGGTATTTCACAATTTTGAGATTATGTAGTGGACCCAAAATATTACATGATTGCTACAGAAATCAATCAGAGGAGCTTAGAAAAGATTGGGAAGAGAGACTGGAAAAGCAATTTACAAAGGAACAATGGGAGGACATATACATGGCTCCCAAATATGCAACAAATTCTAGAAGGTTTAGGATCTTTGCTTGGAAGTCTTTGCTTAGGTATTTTTATATCCCAAGCGGACTTCAAAGAACTTTTCCCCGAGTAGATAGCAAATGATTGAGGTATGATGGGAAAAAGAAAGAGGGATAATTTTTTTGTGAATGTTTTGAGTTGGCATATTTTAAAAATTCCTTACAGAATACTTTGAAAGAAATATTGGGTGAACAAATGGCTGTAACAAAGGAAATAATTCTTTTGCACTGGACATAGAACCTGAATTGCCTAGATACAGTAAGACCTTAATAAGTTTAATACTATTTGACTGCCAAAAATGTGATTTCTAGAAAATGGAAATCAAAACCTAAATCTACTATAAATGAAGAAATGAACATAGTAAAGGAAATAAAAAAAATGGAGATTAGATCCTTAGAAAAGGGAGGAAACAAATTACATAGAAATAAATAGAATTTATGGAAACAATGGATACAAAAATAATGTTCAGGTTTAAGAGAAGGCAGGAATTTAGTAATTTATGGAATGCTGGAGTGAATGCTAATTGTTAAAAAACAACACATGTATGCATATTTAAAAAAAATGTAACTAAGTGCACTTATGTCACTGTCTAAAACAAGATTTAACAAAGATGCTTTAAAAAAAGGTAAGAAAAACCTGTTTGTTGAGCCAGTCTTTGCGTACCCTGACTTCTGCAAAACATTTATAGTCTATATAGGTGCAGCGCAGGTCAGGTTAAGGTCAGTACTCACACAAACAGTTAGCAATAAGGAAACCCTGTCTGCTACTTACGTAGAAAGTTAACTATTCCTATATATATATATATATATATATATATATATATATATATATATATATATATATATATATATATATATATATATACATATAGAGAGAGAGTGCCTAGACAAAATATGGACCTAGGGGTTACTTCAGTACTGTCTCCTTGACAAGATACTGTTGGTTATTGATCATCCCAGTGTGCACCATCACAATACAATGGATCTGTTTAAGGCTCACAGACCTTCCTGCAGGCTAAAACTGGTGGCTGCAGGCTGGGAGGAGGAGGCTCATCAGTAGCAGTACTTGTTGGTGCCAACAGAAATGCCCAGCAGATGGTTTTAAGAAGTACCTGTAGACTGATAGGCACATTAAGGATGGAGGCTAAGTAGAATATCGGAAGTCTGGAAGTATAGCAGCAGGGATTAGGAAAAAGTAGGATTTGGGTTTGGGCCCCTTTAAGAGAATCTATCTGATATTACACATAATTGATAGCAACTAGAGGCAGGTGTCTATTTATGGTAGATTCACTACTCACATGGCAGAAGTCAACGGAGACCAGTGGAGTTTCCAGCAAAGTCTGGAGGAATTTCCTCTACAGCAAGACAAAGCAATGCTAGAGCAGCAGGTCTGAGATGAATAGTGCTGTTTAACTGCCACTGGAAAGTCCTAGGAGCCCCCATACTGAGGAAGGTGAATGCCAAAATCGGTATATGCCTTTGACCTGACAGTTTGATAATAAACATTATTATATATTTTCCTATCCATTTGAATAGTGGCTTTTGGTTTTAGTGAAGGATTAACCATTTTAGCCATGTACGATTAGATTTATGTGGATTGTACGTGTGAGGCTGAACATTCTAAAGTTTCTGTGCTGAGCCATATGCACTTGAGAGAAGTGGTGAGACAGTTATATCTTTTATCATCCATTTTCTAAGCTACAGGGTCCATGGAGGACTGGTGAGATAGCGTTTGTTCATCAGAATGCTGAGACTTATATTCCATCAAGGACTGTTGAGACAATACTTTGCTTTGTTCATTAACTGAGGTATTATTTAAGAGACTTTTTTTATTTGCTACAGTCATTATATCAGAAGCTTTGGTTTGCTTTATATGCGGAGACATACGTGGTGTATCTAAGTTCTTATATTAATTGTACAGAGACTCTTCTCAGCCTTTAAACAAAGACACTGGTTTACTGGAGTGCTGCACCTGTGAGTCTTGAGTCAAAAATCATTAAAAAACTTTAAAACAAGCACATTATAAGAGAACCAACACCATCCACCAGAGGAAGGTCTATCAAAATAGACCATTTCTTTAGTTCTTTTACATTTTCTCTATTACTACTTACCAGTGGTAGGTCTGGTTGGAGTGACACTGCATGATAATTTACCTTCTGCACACTTTACTGTTATTGTTCACCATGACAACACCTGGTGACAGATGCTTGTTTTAATTTGTTTCAGTTTACAAACCAGTCTACTTGACCAGGTTGAGACTTGGCAAAAGCGACTTGTAATTCTGTGTAGCTGAGTGACTGTAATACAGACTTGCAACTGCATTTAATTACTTTAGATAATCGAACCACCACTTATCCGACTCTGAAAATGCCAAGATGAAAGCACCGAAAATCCACTTAAACACTTACATCACAGCCATAAAACTACAGGTAAGTAACCCTAGTGGCAGGAGTGTGCAGTTAGAACTTGTCTGATCAAAGACTGCTGGAACAGGGCTCCATTTTTAGCTTTTTATTGGTTAATTTGTTTAAATCAGTTTTCTCATTTGGTACTGTTATATTAAAAAAAAAAATACACTTTATGCATCGCCGCTTAGCTAGGGTTAAACTATTTCCGGCGTCATAAAGTCTGCTCTTCAAATTTTCCCTTAGAACTAGCCAGTTTTTTAGTTTTAGCACTCAAATCTGTTTCTTTGAGCTCAGCACTTGTTCAGAACTCGTTGTAAGCACTAAATAAGCTACAAATTACTACAGCACTCGACTTTCCTCACTTGTCTAGAAGAAAACAGTTTTTGGTACTTAATAAATAAGCACCTATCCAGGCATGTCTAAGGGGCAGCTCCTGGTGTTTTCTCCTGTCTACCTAATGAATCTGGGCATCTTGGGGCAATGCAGCAATTGCCTCATGTATGCAGACAACCCTCTCCTCCTACCACCCAACACTACAACCTGTGAGAGATGCACTTATATAGCCAAACTGGAAGCAAAGCTCTCTTCACCCAGGACTGGACTAGACAGTCAAGAGGAGAAGGTAAACACTTGCACCACACCACAATCATCACATAGTCCCTCAAAACCTACTCAACCAAAACAGACACATAGAAACACAAAACATACACCTACATTTGCGGAGGCTCTCAATAAAAATTTGCTCAAGCAACAGAGACCTCCAGAGCAGAAACGCAAGCAACCTCCAACCCCCAACACAACCCAAATGACACATAGCCCACAAACTCAGTTTGCCACTCAACTACAGCCCATAAGGCATAACAACGTACCCAAAACTCTAGTCATAGGTGACTCTATAGTCAGGCACACTGATGTTCCACTCACCAGGCTAAACAAGGGGAAAGTTACTGTCAGCTGCCTGTTGGGCGCCAGGATCCACAACATAACGGACGTATTCAGATCACTCCTCAACAAGTACAAATATGACTCTGTCATTATCCATGTTGGTGTGAATGACCTGAGACATACCTCCCTGAAATACATGAAAAGAGACATGGAGGAACTCTCCGATCTTGTAGCCCAGGCTGGTATGACCCTAGCCCTGAGTAGCATCCTGCCATCATCCAGAATGATACCACAGTACAAGAAGAAAATGATTGACTTCAACAATTGGCTAAGCTTCTGCTGTCATTCTAAGGGGATCCAGTATCTGTCTGCCTGGGATGACATGATTGACAGACCACGATGCTTTGCCAGAGATGGCTTGCACCTATTACCCTTGGGATTCTGGATACTCACCACCATAACAGATACAAGCAAGCAAAATCTGAGGGTAATGCTACTTAATGCTAGAAGTCTAAACCTCAAAATGCATTCACTCGAGGCACTCCTTAAAATGATGAACATTGACATCTGTGCAGTGACAAAGACCTGGTTCAAGGCTCCAGAGAGCACCCCTGCATTACCAGGCTATAATTCAGCCTTGCACAACTCAAAAATTAAGGGACACAGCAATACAAGTATTTAGTGTGTTTGGCAGCACGTTCATATGTGAACAAACATTTTCTTTTATGAACCATAAACCTCAAAATGCATTCACTCGAGGCACTCCTTAAAATGACGAACATTGACATCTGTGCAGTGACAGAGACATGTTGGGAAATGGCTCATGTCTCCTTTTGAGAATTGTTTTTTAAACAGCATTAAGCTTCTTTTTTCCGGGATCTCAACAAAAGTCTGAAAATGTAGTGTGGGCTGCAGGTCCGTTAAATTCACAAAAAAAAATAAAGGTGGCAAACCTCAATATTTTCAAGAGAGTACCAATTAAAAACATGTTAAGAAAGTATTTGATAACTAAATTTAATAATGTTAACTTACCAAAAGCATGACAAACTGCCACATTTGTACTTGTTCAATGGACCCTCAATGTGAGATGTTGCATCTCATGTCACCAACTAGTTTTTCAAATTCTGAAGTCATATTTGATGATGAAGTTTTTAATAAGTCTTCTAAGTGTTCGTCAGTTAAACACGAATGAGATTTACTTTCATTAAGGTTCATAAAAGAAAATGTTTGTTCACATATGAACGTGCTGCCAAACACACTAAATACTTGTATTGCTGAGTCCCTTAAATTTTGAAATTTCTTTCTGCCCAAGCTTCTGTAAAAATCAAGATCACCTTCTCTATGCTTGGTTTTATAAAGTGCCGAACATTGAAGTTTGATGATCTCCAGCTGTAAGCCCACGGCAACTTCATCTGGGTTCACAGAAAAAGGGTCTTCAATCACTCTGAATTTGATTTCTTCTTCTCTTGACAACTTGAATCTTTTGTCGAATTCTTGAATTAATTTATCAGCGTCGTGAGAATATTTCTTTCCTAGCATGGCATGTTTGTTAGAAGGAATGGTCTTCCTACATGTTGGTAAATGGCTCATGTCTCCTTTCGAGAATTGTTTTTTAAACAGCGTTAAGTTTCATTTTGAAAGCTCTTACTGATGCCAGAAGTTGGAAAATAAGCTGTGACTTTCCCTGCAGTTTTGAATTCAGTTCGTTCAAATGAGTGGTGATATCAGTCAGAAAACATAGGTCATTGTTCCAGTCTTCTTTTTTCAATTCAGGAAAATCCTTTGGATCGTTTTTCAAAAATTCAATGATTTCCTCTTTGAGTGGAATGAAATGTTGCAATACTTTCCCACAGCTTAGCCAATGAACCTTCGTATGATACAATAAACTCCTGAAATTAGCACCAGCTTCTTCTAAAAATGCACAAAATGTCCGATGTTTAAGCCCTCTTGTCCGGATGTAATTTATGACAGAAACTACGACTGACATGACATGGTCGTAACATAGGACTTTGCTGCACAGCACTTGTTGATGAATGATGCAATGCTATTTGGTTATTTTTTTCGCAGCAAATTCTTCCAGGAGTGTTACCGCACCAATCCTCACATTGATGGTGCACTATCGGTGCAAATAGCCACAATATTTTCAAAAGTCATACTCAGTTTTCTTAGTGAGACATTGCTTCACTTCATTTGAAATGTCTTCACCGGTGTTCGGCCTCTCATTGAACACAAAGCTGCCAATTCTTCTGTAATTTCAAAGTTGTCATCAACACCACGGATAAAAACTAAAAGTTGTGCAGTATCATTTATGTCAGTGCTTTCATCTATGACTAACGAGTAGTACTTGAATTCTGCAGCTTTCTTTCTTAACTGGTCATGAAGGTTGCTAGAGATATCATTCACTCTTTGTTGCACAGTCATCCGGGGCAAGTTCACATTTTCAAAAGTATGTTTCTTTTCTGGACATAGTTCAGATGCAGCAATCATCATGCACTTTTTTATGAAGTCGCCTTCCGTGAAAGGTTTTCCAGCAGCAGCAATTTCTTTCGAAATTAAAAAGCTTACCTTTGTAGCCACTTTACTTTCTGTCTTTGCCTTTTTGAAAAATTGCTGTTGTCCATACAAAGCTTTCAGCAAGTTTGATGCCTTAATTTTCTTCTTGTTTTCATTCAACTTCGCCAACTCGACATGTTTGGATTCAAAATGACGTTGGACATTGTATTCCTTTGGAACTGCGATTGATTTGTGGCAAACTAAACAAAGTATTTTTTCACTGTAGAAGGTGAAAAGATACTTATTTGTCCACTCAGGATTAAATATTCTCCGTTCTGACTTATTTTTGCGCTTGCGATTATCACCATCCATTATTTCTGGTCACTGTGAATTGAATGGTAAGACTCATACTTTACCGCGCACGCACTCATACAAAAACAAAACTCGCGTGGCTTCAGCTTTAAAAATGGATCACCTACAGAACACCGACAGCCCAAAACACCGTCACCCATATGGCTGACGCCAAATGGTCGGCACTCACAATACCGACAGCGCCAGAACTTCACAAAAAAGGAAAATAACATTTCCTTTTTTGTGCTAGCAGGGGGGCTCCGCACCCCTGCACCCTCCGTGGGGGGCACCACCCCCCACACCCCCATACCTTTAATATATCAACTCTGAGATCGCAGTACAGTGCAAGAATGGAAATTTTTACATTCCGCACTATTGAGAGATAAAGTTTCCCCATTGTCAATATTCTGGACGTCGCCCATAAGGCGTCGGCCATATGGGTGTCGGCGTTGTGAGCTGTCGGCATTCTGTATGGGACCCCTAAAAATGCAAGATCAGGGTTGAAGATACAAGCACAGTTGAAATAAGATTATTAAAGTGACAATAATCACACTGGGTACTGGGATTGAATAGACTGTGGATTTAACCTTCAGGAGCTAGCTCGCGGACTCTGACTTTGCAATTTTATATTTATATACAAACAGTAGTTTTTATGATTATTATTCACAATTCTTAGAAACCCTGGTGGGAGTAAGAGCCGTATTGGGCTGCATGAGGCCCGCAGGCTGTATGTTGTGCAGGGCTGCTATAATTCATACCATACCTTTCGGCCACCTAACCTGGACCAAAAGACTAAAGGCGGAGGCATGTCCATATTCGTTAAGGATATCCACACCTCCAGGCTAGTTGCTCAGCATAATGCATCAGAGATTATCCAAGTGCAACTAACTCTGGGCAAGACTGCAATCCAAATTGTAACTTGCTACAGATCCCCCACCATGTCCCAGGATTCCCACTCCTCATGTCTTGATACACTGGAAAATATTAGGGTACAATCCAACACGCTAATAATGGGCGATTTCAACTACCCCACCATTAACTGGGAAAAATACTCATGTACCAACTCTTTTGCTTAACATTTTCTGGAACTCATAAATTCCAAAGCCTTGGATCAACTTATCCACACCCCCACCAGGGGCAGCAGTATCCTAGACCTGGTCATTACCAACATGGGCGACCGGTGTTCCACACCAGAGGTCAATTTCTCATTGGTCATATCCGACCACAAGCTAATCATCCTAGACATCCACATCCCGCCCCCACCCCCCATTAGGGAAACCACCATAAAAAATGTATCCAAAGCCAACTTCACACTTCTTAAAACAGAAGTGGCAAACTTCACGACACCCATGCAGACGAACAATAGAGGTACGACTGCTGAATCCTACACAAATGCATCTTATAAGCACTTACACAAGTGCATGGATCGTGTTATCCTAACAGAACCAAGATGCTATCCTCTAAAAAAGGAAGCCAATCTGGTGGTCCCCTGCAATAAGCAAACTCTACAACAGAAGAAAGAAACTGTTGCAAAAAAGAGTAAAATCCCATGACTGGAGAAACTCCCTGGTCAGCCTCAGTAAGAAGCTGAGATTCCTCATAAAATCCTCCAAAGCTAGTTAGGAAAACAAAATCGCCACTGATTCTAAAGACAACCACAAAGCATTCTATAGCTATGTCAAAAATCTCAATGGCAACACTCAGATCTGCTCTGAGTTACAGCACAATGGCACTAAATATACAGAACCAACTGATATTGCCAACATCCTGGCAGATAGATTCAGTGCTAACTTTACCCCCCTCTCACCCCCTAAAGGGACCATCCCTATACCGGAAGAATGCAAAGTTCCTGTAATCACGGCTGCACAGGTAAAAAACACACTCTCCAAAGCCAAGAACACAGCATCCATGGGACCTGACAACATCCCAGGCTGCGTTCTACATGAACTACAGAATGAATTGGCACCCCAACTAAGCACCATGTTCAGTCATAGCCTCACCTCAGGCTTTATGCCCACTGAATGGCGCACAGCAATGGTTATCCCACTCCACAAAGGGGGAGCTACCATGGACCCTGGGTACTACCGCCCCATTAGAAAAACGAGCATGGTCTGCAAGGCCATGGAACGTATCATCATGGAACTTATAAACAAAGACAGTGATAATCTCCAAAGTTTGGACCCCACCCAGTTTGGGTTTGTAAAAGGCAGATCATGTCTCCTAAACCTGATAGACTTCTTTGAAGCAGTCACCAGAGCTGTAGACGAGGGTAAGGTGGTTCACACAGCATCTCTAGATCTCTCCAAGGCTTTTGACACCATCCTCCACTCTGGTATTATAGATAAACTCACTAAACTAGATATAAATCCCTATGTCACAAGATGGGTTGCCAACTGGCTCACTGACTGAAGAACCCACACTGTGAAAGTAGCAGACTCCAAATCTGACTTCAGACCAGTGACAAGTGGAGTACCACAGGGTTCAGTCCTGGGTCCTCTCCTGTTTGGTATCTACTTTTCTGAAGTACAGGCTAACACAGAAGGTCTTTGGCTAATAAAGTTCGCAGATGTCTGCAAAGTAGGAGCCATAATCGAAACTCCTAATGATGTAGACATCCTACAAAAGGGAATCACTGAGACAGATGCCTGGTGTCAAAGCCATGGCCTCAAGCTCAATGCTAAAAAGTGCATTGTCATCCCCGTTGGTAAAAACTCTGTACCCATGAGCTACCACATAGGTGGTAGTCTACTTAACACTGAAAGTGTGATAAGAGACCTTGGGACACAGGTAGACAGTAGTCTCTCCTTTGATAATCACATTGCCACAGTAGTCAGCAAATCCTTCTGTGTTACACACCTCATCACAAAAGGTTTCTCATCCAGGAAAAAAGAGGTCATTGTTCCCCTCTACTCATCACTCATTAGACCCATTATAGAGTACAACGCCCTTTTTGGTTTGTACCTCACAAGACATCTACAACAAATGGAAAGGCTGTAGAAATACCTCACAAAGAGGATTAACGCCTCAAACAGATGCCCTACGCAGACCATCTCAAAAAACTCCAGCTTTACTCCGTCACATATCGCCTACTCAGAGGCGATCTCTGCCTAACATACAAAGCTATGTCAAACTCAGAGCTATTGGACATGCTCCATTTAAAGAAATCCCAATCCCTCTGAGCTACACGCTCTGGGGACCTAAATCTTGTCACCACAAAAAACAGAACATGCTGGAGGGATAGATTCCTGTCCCAGAGACTTCCCATACTCTGGAACAAACTATCTATCTATATCAAACAAAGCTCCTCATTAGCACTCTTCAAGAAAAATCTTGATAATTGGATGGGAAATAGGAAATTTACCCCGGGGTTCACCTCTGTGGCACTGCTCAACAGGGGCACAAGAAAATAATTTTCTTGGGTGGCGAAAGCCAGGGACCCTTTTTGGCTAGGCTTATATAGGCCCTAGGGCCAATAGCCTAGTACCTACCTATGAACCTATGAAGCTATGAAGAAATCTCTCCTTAGCCTAAATAAGAGCACTAGTGAAATCCTCTAAAGCAAACTTCGAGTCCAAACTGGCCACATCTACTAAAGACAATCATAAGGCTTTCTTCACATATGTCCGCAATTTCAAGGGAAGCACCCAGATCTGCTCAGACCTGGGAGAAGTCAGGGAGCAAGCCATCACTGCCCTCTCAAAGGCAGAAAATACAGCCTCCATGGGACCTGATAACATCCAAGGCTGCATCCTACATGAACTCAGGCTGAAACTTGCAGCACCATTAGGAACCCTATTCAACCAAACATGAGTACTGGGGTTTGTCCCAGCCAAGTGGAGGACAGCTACTGTCATCCCTTTGCCCAAAGGTGGAGCATCCACCGATGCAGGAAGTTATAGACCCATCAGCCTAACTAGCCTGATCTGCAATGCCATGGAGCAGATTATCATGGACCTCATTAACAAGGACATTGGCAACCTCGAGACACTTGATCCCACACAGTTTGGTTTTGTCAAGGGGAGGTCATGCCTGTTAAATTTGGTCGACTTCTTTGAGACAATCACCAAGGCCATAGACAAGGGGAAGATGGTGCACACTGTCTACCTTGACCTAGCCAAGGCCTTCGATACTATTCCTCACTCAGGTATAATAGATAGACTCTCTCAACTAGGCATCAATCCATATCTTACCAGATGGGTAGCAAACTGGCTCACTGATAGAACCCACCTAGTTAAAATAGGGGAAGCCACCTCAAGTAGTAGACCCATAACAAGCAGTGTACTCCAAGGATCAGTCTTGGGGCCTCTGCTGTTTGGGATATACTTCTCAGAGGTGCAGGCCTAATCTAGTGGGCTATGGCTGATGAAGTTTGCAGATGACTGCAAGCTGGGTGCTGTCATCAATTCTAGTGATGTGGACATCCTCCAAGAGGGTCTTACCCAAACAAATGACTGGTGCCAGAAACTTGGCCTCAAACTGAATGCCAAAAAATGCATCATCATCTTTTTTGGAGAAAATGATGTCCCCACAAATTATCACATTGATAATAAGGCACTAAGCACGCAATCAGTTGTGAGGGACTTGGGCACCTAGGTTGATAGCAAACTGACTCTTGATCATGTTGTACAGAAAGCTTTCTATATGGCCCACCTCATTAGTAAGGGTATCTCATCCTGGGACAAGGTGGTCATAACATCCCTGTATTCTTCCCTTATAAGACCCATTATTGAGTATAATACCCCTTTCGGCATGTACCTCACAAAGCACATGCATCTGCTGGAGACACCACAGAGGTTACTCACCCGGAGAATCCAGGGCTTCAAACATCTACCCTACACAGATAGACTAAAAGCCCTGTCCCTCTCCTCAGTCTCCTGCAGACTCCTCAGAGGTGACCTCTGTCTGTCATACAAAGCAATCTCAGCCCCTGCCCTGATGGGACTGCTGCATATCCGCAAGTCAAGCTCCACTCGAGTAACCCACACGTGCAACCTCAACCTGGTCTGTGACATCAATAGGACTTGTTGGGGGGACAGATTTGTATCCCAGAGACTCCCTTTTTTGTGGAATAGACTCCCTCTACACGTAAAGCAGAGTACCTGATTAAACCTTTTTAAGCTCAACCTGGAAAACCGGAAGTGGAATAGAAAATACCCCCCCAAGATTCCACCTGTGTCCCTGCTTGACAGTGGCATAGGGTGCTGACTTGTTGGAACATGGGCTAAATTCTTGGCTAGGATTGTAAGGGCCTCAGGGCCAATTGCCTAGTAACTTCCTATGATCCTATGATCTTATAATACAACATAATGAAGAAAATCACAGCCACAGACAATCAGAAAATTGAATTGTTAACAAACTGGACCCCCCCAGAAAATAAATTACCTGACATTAAAGGAATAAAACACAAAACTGAATAAAAACCCGACAAATTAATATAACCATCACTACTCTAGAGAAAAATCTTCTCCAAACCTTGTCAAAATATTTAAAAAAATAAAAAATACTTCAGAAGCAGTAGAAGGCTATTCTTGACACCAAGACATGCTACTAACTTCCTGATAGTTTACATTAAAAAAAAAAAAACGAATCACAAACACCACACATACACACAAATGCAAAAAAAAAAAAAGTCTAATGTCGGGCTCCCCCCTCATAACTTCGATACATTCATTTCACAGTCACAGAACTGAGAGTACAGTGAAGTCTTCTGTACTACTAAAGTCAAAAGAACCCACCTTGACCATAGCAGCGATAGGTTAACCCTAATTTCAATGTACAACTAGGACTAGTGCAGAATGTCAACTAAATGTGAAGTTGCTGAACTGCGTGGTAAACATAGATACAGTACATATGAGTGCGTGTGCATGTTATTGAGTGAGGTTCTACTTTACTAGACTTCTATTTTGGTAGCAAACAAACCGCCTTGGCCATAATCATGTCTAATATGTCTGTCTTGGCCTTAACTATGAATATTTTCTTATTTTTTTTTTCAGTTTTCATAAAAGATGCTTATACTCTGAATATACAAAAAAATAGGAAAGAAAATAGCATACAGTAATGCCTGACGTACTGAGCAATGTATGCTGATATCAAAATATGTTATATTACATTACATTCGCTAAAACGTTTAGAAAATGTGCATATGAGGCAATGGTATGAAATGTTTATGACTGTTATCACAGCTGTCTCGCAGACATGAACATATAAAGCTGCCTTAATGTTAGCATTGTGCTCATTAGCACAGAGGTTTCAGAAGAAAATATATTCAAATATTGATGTCAGTGCATTTTTAATGTAATAATTGTAATATGTGAAAATAATATTTTCAGTTAATCAAGGTTTCTCATACTTCTGAAATTATTCATTTAATCAAAACTGTCTCATATTAAAAAATTAAGTAATGCTGTGGAGAAAATAGAGCCCTCAGTACCCTGTACTGCAAATCAGTATAGTGTTGAAGGGGTTGTACGTCTTCCCAAAAGAAATAATGTTATAAAGAGAACATGGTGTCTTTAGCAGGTAAATACAGTTAGTTTCTGATTGTTAAGCTCAAGGGACTAAATCAACACAAGACCAAAATGCATTCCAGAGGTTGAAGTAAGGTAATTTAAAGCCATACATCTGCATGAACATAAGTGTTTTTATTTCAAAGTATTTACCTTTTACCATCTAGAAAAAAATATGTTAAATAGATTCCATATTTATAATACTTAAGTTATAAGTGAAATGTATATAAACAATTATAGGAGTATGTTAAAATATACTAGTCTAACGTTCATATGTACATTATCAATCTCCCCTGCCCTTGTGACGATGGTTGAAGGTAGACTTATCGACCAACCCATTTACCTGGTTAACAAATGTTAAATGGATATTAAATAATGCAAAATGAGAAAGACAGAAGAGATGATCCAAAAGCAGACTACAAATCTTTTGTGTGGTTTTCCGAAACATTATACGAAAATGTCATAACAGAATCGGTTGTATTTTTATTTCAAGTCACTCTATTAAAGTACCATAACAAAAGATGCATCGTAATATATATTGCTAATAAAAATAGGAAATGTTTGGCTTATTTAACACATTAGCACAGACTTTATAAATTAAAGTAAATGTCAGTCTGAAAAAGTGATGCAGACTAGTCAGTATATCACTCACTCAACCATTTAGTTCAAGAATTCTGGACAAAGCCAAAAATAATTGAGGAACAAAGGCCCAAAATCAGAACCAGATTTTAAATATTAGAATCATAGAAGTGAAAGTGATACCAGCAAGGTACGCTAGAGGTTTTGGTTTCGCGCCTCCTATGAGAATTTGTGTTATCCTTTCACTTCTGCGATTATAACAGCTTTCTGTCTGTCCATGTGTGTGGGTTTGTGTGTTTGCATTTGTGTGTGTGTGTATTTGCAGTTTATCTTTAGTAATCAGGTTGGGGGTTCCTAGCTCTTAAGGGATGCCTATCTGTCTCGAGGTTCTTGTTGGTCTAGTAGCAATACCATCAGCACAGTATGCTTTAGATCTTGGGGTCACGTCCTACATGACAGCTAGTATTACTCTTTCACTTCTGAGATTCTACCACTACCTGAGCAGAGGGCTTTCTCTGTGTAACATGATAGTGAAATGAATGAAACTAAACTTACTGTTTGTTAGCTGCTGACTTCATTAATAATGAGGACATCCGAAGTGTACATGCTTGCCTGGAAATTCAATGATGTCAGAAAATTCAGGAAAATTTGAAATCAGTTATTTTTTAACAAATATTATAAATTATATAATATGTAATAGATAGTGGGTATTTACCTTATTTTTCTAATTATAAAGCATTACAAAGTTAAAAAGAGACTTGAAAAATAGATGTTGGTCAATTCTTAATGCAAATAGGTTGGATGTTTTATGTCAAAACTATTTTTTCATCTACAATTCCAGTAAATAAGACAATATGTGCTATTCATGCTGTCAGTTGTTTATTTATTTGTTTATATATGAACGTTTAACAGAGTAGTGTACTGATCACTAATCACCAGTCTCAGGTGCAGCTCGGGTGAATATAGTCTCTACCATAAATGTAGAATGTTCTAAAGTAAATTTTCTAGGATGACCAATAGTGTAACAAATAGTTACTTAATACTAACAGACTATATTATTGGCCTGAATGTAATCATAAAGACTTAATAAGTAAAAAAGTCATGCATGTTCAAAAGCCATGTCGCTGAAACACTTGATGTCCTTAATGGGACATTTGCATATGTCCCATGGGCCTCTATTGCAGGAGGTTTAAGGTGTCACATAGTAACAACTCTAGCTTGGCTGGGTTTTTTGTGCAGTTTTTATAGAATGGCTTGTCTGTATAACCTTTTTACCCTTTGGATTATAAGTGTGTGTGTGTGTGTGTGTGTGTGTGTGTGTGTGTGTGTGCGCGTACACACACACACACACACACACACACACACACACACACACACACACACACACACACACACACACACACACACACACACACACACACACACACACACACACAGGTTCTGTGTGTTTAGTTGAATGTTCTGAATATCAAATGTTTTGTTGCCACCAAACATGAATAGCCCTGTTATTGAGAATGGTAGCTTTAGGTTGTGACAGGTTGCAGTACAGCAGGGAGTTGTAATTTACCCTTTACTGTGCTGTTGTTTGATCTTAGAATTAGTATATGTAAGTAGCAAGCTTGCCACCTTGCCAAAAAGATGTCTCTCTCTCACACACACACACACACACACACACACACACACACACACACACACACACACACACACACACACACACACACACACACACACACACACACACACACACACAAATGCAATGTGTACAATCATGTTCGAATAATAAAGAGTGGAACTGGATAAGGAAGAAATTACACAGAAACGTAGAAAGGTATTAATGGTTGTGATATGACCTACTTGATAAAAATTGTGATTTAAGTTTTCAGTAGGTAAAGTTTTTTAGGCAATGTGGCAGAGATCCCCACAGTTTTGGTGTAAGAATTGAAAATGCATAGTCTTTGCAGAAAAGTTTACTTTTGGAGTCCTGGGCTCACATTGTTGATAGGGAATGTCTTCTGAGGTTGTAGGAAGATGTTTTTGTGGTGACCTTAGCGTAAGACGAGTGACTGTTTCAGGCTGCAGGAGTTTGAAATGAAAGGTCTTTTCATTGTTTGATGTATAACCACTTAGCTTTACAGATAAAGCGGTAAGATTCCTAGGAGGGCAAATTTGTGATAAAGTGACATGTAGTTGTGATGGTTTGAAGGATGAATGTTTTTCTTGGAGGTTAATGTTATAATGGGAAGGTGATGTCCAGCTAAGCCTGAAGGATTTGCTTATGTGAAGGAGCAAATCCACAGGGAGAGATTTTTTCTGAACTTTTGTTTACATTTTTCTTCTTTGTGAATATTAAAGTTCAGGGTTTGGTCCCACCAAATTCCAAGGTATTTGAAGCATGTTGTTTTTTCTGTTTGTGTGTTGTTAATATTGTTGGTGCTGAGAGAATTTGGAGATTTGTGTCAATGTACTTTGAGTTTCAACAACATTTTTATTTTGGTTGGGTTTAGAAGTAGTTTATGTTTGATTAGTCATTTGTTAAGGGAGCATAGATAATTTTCAAGTTGAGTTTAAATTACAGAGTGAAAGGGTCTAGATCAGAAATGACCTTGTCATCTACATAATGTGGGATCTCATGTAGGAATTTGTTAATACATACTGAGAAAGGTAAAATGACAAATATGGAGCCTTGTGGTAAATCCTTTTTCAGCACTGCTAAACTAAACATAAATAATCCAGTTTTGACCATGAAGAACATCTTTGAATCAGGCAAATGCATCTGGGCTTACGCCAATTCCTGACAGGCTATAAAGAAGGAAGGTATGATTGATGAGGTCAAAGACTTTGGCAAGACGTATGAAGACACCTCTTGTAAGGCTGCCTCTGGCCATGTTTAGTATCATAAGGGAGTCCATACTATCTATATAGCTTCATTTTTTAAAAACTTTTATCATAATTCCTCCCACCATCTGCATGCCCCCAGCTGGCTATCAACTGCTTGGCTGCACCATTATTTCCTGCTGTTCCTGGTACTATCTGTCTGAGCCAGATTGCAGCATTGATGGGGTGGGCAGTAGATGTGTTGTGGTGCAGCCTTCACTGTCACATACCTGGTCCTGCATGCCAGAGGAAAATAATTCTAACTGGGCAGAGCATGTGACATCACATGTATTACATCACTTGACATCAGGTAGCTTCAACCTACCCGACAGATGCAATAATTTTACAATATAATACTTCCTTTTTGAATGATTTATCCTATTGCCATATTTACTTTATCGTAAGCTATATGATATATATTTTTTTCATTTTGTATTAAGAATCCTTATTACCTTGGCAGAGCAAGCCACTCAGCAGTATGGACATTGACTCTAGATCATGGCCATTTTTGATGTAACACCCTGACCCCATATGCAACCATGGCAAAAAAGGGAGGTTAGGATGGATAGATGGATCGATAATCCTTATTACAGTTGTGAACCAGTAGACAGGGGAGGTATCCAGCAAGATATAACAGATTAGTAAAAAACACCTGTGCTGTAAAGGAAAAAAATGCAGCAGTTTTTATTTATTTATTTATTTTACATTTGTTAACTGGGGGTGTCTGACTGAGCCGAAAAGGCCCTTTTTCAGCAGAGGCCCGGGGAGAAAAGCTCCACAAAGAAAAATTACAGACACATTTAGTTATTTAGAAATGATCAGTATACACACAAATTACAAGAGACATGTTTTTACAGTGGTATGCGGCTCATAAATAGTTACAGTGGAGAGAACAAACAAAAAAATATTAATTTTAAAAATAAAGGTAATTAATAGATTTGTGGTGTACAGCTGAAATTTGGGACATAGGTAGAATACATACATAGTACACAGGTACAGTACATACATTGTAGATTAGCCAGTGTTTGTGAGTAAGATTGAAAACTATTATCAAGTGCTCTAGATTTAGTATGTATATGTTATCTGCTTTCACTAGCCTGGGGAGCAATCATGGCACTGCCTACTTTGCTTGAGATTTTGCCTGATGAGGTCTTTAAAGGAGGCTTTGGACGATGTGTTTTGTATGCTAGTGGGGACAGAGTTCCATTTTTTAGCCACTGAACTACTATATAGTGCATCTCCAAAGCTATTGTAGCTGTTGGTGACTTCTAGTAGTAGTTTGCTTGATGATCTAAGAGGCCTTTTGGCTGAGTGATGTTGTACTAGGTTTTTGAGGGCAGGACACTTATTGGGGCGGTAACAGATAGAAGGACAGAGGCAGAGCTGATTGTAGGTTAGGAGGTTGGGCAGTTCAAGCCAGTGGAGCTGTCTCAAAGCAGTACAGTGATGAGTTCTATATGAGCAATTGGCAGCAAAGCGGGCAATTCTGTTATAGTAGGCTTCCATTTTGCTTAGTTCAGTTTTGTTGAGATTAGTCAGAATGGGAGATGCATTGAGTAGGGTGGATAGAAGCTGGGAGCGAGCAATGGCTGATCTTGTGTTGTTGGTAAGAAATGGTTTGATACGGTAGAGTGACCCCAGTTTGGCATGTACTTTTTTAATAGTTAAGTTGAGATGACTATCAAATTTTAGGTGGGAGTCTATGGTTATTCCCAATAGCTTAGCCTGTGCCACTGGAGCAATTGGAGTAGTATTTGTGGAGTAGATAGTGAATTGACTGTTAGTGTTTTTGTTAGAACCGGTTATAATCATAAGCTGAGTTTTCTTTGGATTGAGGATAAGTTGGGCTTTGGTAAGGTAGTTTTTAATGTCAGAGAATGCTAGTTGAGTTGTTTGCAGGAGGGTGGGAATGTTTTGTGCAGCACAGATTAAGGTAGTGCCATCTGCATACTGAATTATAGATGCATGCTGTGTGGAGTTAATCAATGAATACTGATTCAAAATATAGATTATATATTGCAACACCAAAGAACAGACATGGCTCATGACTGTTTATTATTTACCAAATTTCCTTTAGGAATTGACATTGATTTGTTGTGCAGCCTTCTTGAACTGAACGTCTGTATATATTTTTTTCATATTTAACACAATTATTATCAGCAGATGAGAAGCCTGAAGATAGATGCAGTAGTTTTCCATCCTTTACCAATTTAGTATTAGATAAATGGGAGAGAGCATGGCTATGGTTATATCGAAAGGTGAAACTGGATTGTCATCTTAGTTTTTTTTCTGTTTTCATTTTACTGATGGCATTTTTCATATAGGAAGGCACAGAAGAATTTAAAGATTTTTCTAGATTATTGAAGCAAATGTACTGACATCTTACATCTTACAGCAAACGTTTCTCAAAATATGATTTCGTTTTAGCCATCATTTACCTTAATACTGAAACCTGGACTACATGTTCCACCATATACAGAATGCTAGCATTCACTAGCAATGCCTTTCGGCTTTTCCCGGTTAGGGGTCACCACAGTCACCGTCTGCAGATTGATTGGCAGTGGAGTTTTTACAGTGTTGAGTTGCCAGCCCAGCTCCCAACCTTCACAAAAGGCACATGCACAAGACGCACCTACCTGCATGGCTTTAAAGCTCACTGGACCACAAGAAGGACATGCAGATTCTGCACAGAAGATGCTCCAGCTGAGAACTGAACCAGAGAACCTCTTGCTGTGAGGTGACAATACTAACCGCCGCACCACCATGGCCAACAGAATGTTAACATTCACTAATATAGCAATAACCCACACCTGGGTGTGGGTAATGCTGGATTTACCCACGGTTGGTGTGGTTTGGTCATGAGGGCAAAGCCCAAGTGGCCAAACAAAGCCAACCGGGGGTAAATCCAGCATTACCCACACCCAGAAGTGGGTTATTGCTATTATACAATATTATTTAAGAAAAAAATTAATTACTTTTCTTAAATAATGGCATTGTATAATGCCTCCTTGCTGCCCTTCCGCAGCTGTCTGGTATTCTGCGGCAGTTCTGATGTACTGCGCATGTGTATATTTATGCAGTATATTAGAGCTGTGGGCGAAGGCAACGGAGAAAGCAAGATCTCCGTTGCTTTTTACAACCTGTCTCTCTATGTTAAACAAGTTTAACATAGTGAGACAGCTTATGTCACCGGTCTGCAGATTGATTGTCAGTGGAGTTTTTACAGTGTTGAGTTGCCAGCCCAGCTCCCAACCTTCACAAAAGGCACCTGCATAAGACACACCTACCTGCATGGCTTTAAAACACACTGGACCACAAGAAGGACATGCAGACTCTGCACAGAAGATGCTCCAGCTGAGAATTGAACCAGGGAACCTCTTGCTGTGAGGTGACAATGCTAACCGCTGCACCACCATGGCCAACAGAATGCTAGCATTCACTAATATAGCAATAACCCACACCTGGGTGTGGGTAATGCTGGATTTACCCACGGTTGGTGTGGTTTGGTCATGAGGGCGAAGCCCGAGTGGCCAAACAAAGCCAACCGTGGTTAAATCCAGCATTACCCACACCCAGAAGTGGGTTATTGCTATTATACAATATTATTTAAGAAAAAAAATAATTACTTTTCTTAAATAATGGCATTGTATAATGCCTCCTTGCTGCCCTTCCACAGCTGTCTGGTATTCTGCGGCAGTTCTGATGTACTGTGCATGTGTATACTTATGCAGTACATCAGAGCTGTGGGCAAAAGCAACGGAGAAAGCAAGATCTCCGTTGCTTTTTACAACCTGTCTCGCTATGTTAAACAAGTTTAACATAGTGAGACAGCTTTAAAAAAAGCAGCAGAGAATCTCTGTTGCTTTTTTTAAAGCTGTCTCGCTAGGTTAAACCCATTTAACATAGCGAGACAATTTTGAAAAAAGCAACGGAGAAAGCAAGATCTCTCTTACTATTTAGGCTATGGATATAACTAAAGAACACCTTATGGCTGTTCTTAGTCGAGGACACTAATTTGGATTCATAGTTTGCTTTGGAGGACTTCACAAGAAGTCTTATTTGCTTGTTTAAGCTGAGAAGGAAGTGTTTCCAGTTTAGGGCATGCTCCCTCTTACTTTTGAACAACAATTTCTTTCTCTTATTGTAAAGCATGTTAATGGCGATTGTCACCAGATAGGTTTGCTCTTCCTTAAAGAGCTTGCTTTGGTCCTATCAGGTATGGCAGCATCAGTGCAGTTATACAGGTGTTTGTAAAAATCATGGGTGTAGGACTTGGCATAATTGCCAGTTCCATCTGAGGGGGAGGTGCAGTTAAGCCATTTATACCATCCCTTAGAAGGATATAGTCTGCTTTGGAGAAGTTTTTTATTTTAGATGCTGCTGGGGCGGGGGGTCCAGTGTGATAGTTACTTTAAATGAGACTGAGTTCTTGTCAGATCTGACAAGGGAAGATCTCACAGTGGGGGTGCTACAGTGGTCCCCCATATTGGTAAGCACCAGATCCAAGATGTTGGTGCCCCTTGTTGGGGTGTCCACCAGCTGGTCTAGGGAGCTGGAGTTAATGAACTCAAGGAACCTTTGTGCACGAGTAATTTACCCAGTTAATGGATGGGTAATTAAAATCACCCAGAACCATGGTGTTTGGATGTTTCTTGTTAGAAAAATATGTATTAATGTATGCGTTTAGTGCTTATTAGAAGCTAAAAGGGTTAACACATTTCATTCTATTTTACGTACAGCTTAGTTTTGTGTGAAACTAAAAGATGCGTTTCTAAAATGACAGTATGCTTTCTGAAAACTGCAAGATGCACCCTGACCTAGTATTTGCTAGCACAGCAAAATTCATGTTTATGCCTTTTGGAAATATACTGAGAAACAGGTGATTATCTGCTAGGTCAGGAAATGAATGAATAGAACAATACTGTTTTCTATAATGTTACTGAACTTGAACAATTAGCTCTGTTCGTGTTATGAGAACATACACAGCTGCAGAAGAACTAGATACAGTCAAACAATGATTGCTTGAAGAAATGAAGTCTAATCTGTACTTGCTTTGTGCTCAAATTAGCCATAGTACCTTGAATGGTAACACTGCATAGTGGGAAGTTGTATCTGACTGGTGGTCATCAAGGCCACGTTGTTTTTCTTAGGAAGTTTTTTTCATAAACTTGATGTGCCAGCAGAAAATCATGGACAAACAGCTGCTATGAAATAATATTGAAAGAACTTGTGATTTGTTACGTCAGCTTAGTAGGCAATACCTTGTAAGAAATGTATAAAGATGGTTTCACTTCCTGATTTTAGTTAGACAAACTCTGCATTAGCACATTTTTGTCTCCTTGCTGCAAGATTAAAGTGCCTTAACCTGAACCTGCCATGTATTGATCTTTTTGAAGTTTATTTTCCTTTGACAGATTGGTCCTCCGGACCGGAAACTCTCACTTCACCTCAGGTCAGATGGGCCAGGTGGCATGAAACCGTATGGGGAAGAGACCGCATCAGTTCTTCTGTGCTGAAAGACCTCCGACTGAATTGTCGTTCAAAAGAGGCCAGCCACTGTTTTGATCTGCGACTGGAGGACAAGTTACTGGACGAACCAGGAGACAGTCAATCATGGAGGCTCAGGTAAGGTAAGATTTACCTTTTTTCTGTTTTAGATCAGGGACTTGATTTGTGTCATCTGTCAGGAGATTTGTTTTGTAAAAGTCAGGGACAGAAAAATTGCAGTCTTGTCATAGATCAGGGAAACTGTGAAAAAAGAGAAAAATTGTGGTACCACGTAAAAAGAAGGGTTACGTAACTGCTCAAAGGTTAAAACAAAATGGGAAATAAGTGCACAAAAAGATTCCAAGATCCGCCATTAACTGAAGATGCAAAATATATGCAATTACAATGCGCTGACAATGTTAGGTACTATACAAAATGGGTTAATAAATATGAATTTGATGGCAAATTAGAAAAATCCTCGCTTATTAAACCTGTCATACAGCTTAAAACTGATGCCAGAGGTCAGGTAAAAAGGCAACGTCAATTAGGCATTCCTCAAGCACACAGGTGGATTGTGGAAGCAAACCATAGGGAACAAAAAAGTAATAATTCAAAAACAATGTTTTTAGACAAAGAGGACAATAACTTGGTAATAGCATCAGCCCTTCCGCCCCCTCCGCTTCCCTTACCAGAATATGAAGCGGGTGGACAAGTTGGTCCACCTCCGCTATATCTGGCTGTCCCTGCGAAGCAAAAACCGTTTGTCAGAGATCCCATTGAGACTAGGTCTCGAGCACGCAACTTGAGAGGGGAAATTAAATATCAAATAAATGAAAACTCACGAGCTATGAGCGAAGAAGAAATGTGTCTGCTCATAGAAGTACCAAATCCTCAGGCAGGACAGGAAGGGCAGGACCCAACACTCCTAGTTTATAGACCGTGGACACCGGAAGATATCCGGAAAGCCACAGAGGGAATTCCCCATCCAAAAGTTAATTTTAGAAAATTCTTAGAAGACTTGCAGGGCATGAGGTTAAGTTACCATTTAAATGGAGAAGAAGTAGAAAAAGTAGTCAGACAGATTGTAGGTCCAGATTGGCACATGATCAGTGGCAACTGGAATCCTCATGATGCAGAACACAAGCCACTCCCACATAGTAACGCAGAACTGGATAACAGAGTGAAAAGTCTGACAGACCGAATCTCTGAGAAATGGAAACCTAGGGCTGACTGGACTTGCATTAATCAATGCATCCAACAAGAAAGTGAAACAGTTGATAGATATTATGCTAGATTATTAGAGTGTTTTAACAACCATTGTGGAATGCAGGTACCTGAAGACCAGACACATGATTCCCCATATGAGCAGCAGCTAAAGAATGCATTTTTGAAAGGCAGTATTGCACCTATTAGCAGCTTTATTACAAAGCACATGGTAGATCACCGTACAAGTAGATTACAGTCATTACTTGAATATGCAAGACATGCCGAAAGGCATTTTAATAACAAAAAAAAAAGAAAACTCAAGTATTTGCTGTAGAAGACGGAGCTGAAGTTTTTGTAGTACAGTCAGGGAAAAAGGGCAAGAAAAATGCCCAGGGAAACAAACAATCTGATAAATGATCAGAAGAGTTTGAAGAAAGGAAGAAAAGGGGTGAATGTTTTAAATGTGGAAAAAAGGGACATTTGGCAAGGGATTGCAAGCAAAACAAGAAGGTAGCCATGGAAGATAAGGAAGGTGAGGACTGACTATATGATAGTCAAGAATCACTAGAAAAGAATAACCAAGAAAAGATAAATGCGAATGTGGTAGAAAGGACTGAGAATGTGACAGAAGAAATAGAGGAAGTGCAAGAAACCACAGATAGTGAAGAAAGTGAAAGTTTAGACTTAGCATTATTGAGCCTAGAGCTCTATTTAGCAGACACGAAACCGAAGTTACACTTCTGGTAGTGGGGAGGGAAGTTAAATTTCTGTGTGACTCAGGGGCATCGCGAACCCTGATACATCCTTCCAAACTACCAGAAAATTCAGAATCACTTGATTATATATTAGTGAAAGCAGCTAATGGACAGCTGTATCGGGAGCCACTCTCCCATAACATAGCAATAACTGACGCTGTTTCAGGGATGACCCAGAAGAGCAAAATTGTTGTTTCTGCAAAATGCCCAGTAAACCTTTTGGGCAGAGACCTTATGCAGATATTTGGCATAGCAGTAGTTCCAACCATGCAGGGTATGGAAGCACAGCGACAAATGGATACTTTTGTAGTGCGACAGGAGGGTGAAACATTTTATTGGTACAGCCAGGACTTGGTTACGACTGGTCCAGGGGCAGTAACCAAAGAACTGATGAACGTAGCCATCAGTAAATCCCCCTCCCTTGATACTGATAAACAGCATTTGTTGCATTGTACTCTATATTACTGTAGCACACTAGGACCTGATAAAGAATATGAGCAAGGACTGTTTAGAAACCATGCTAACAGATTGGTATTACGTAATCTGTACTGGGACACAGAAGGGAACAGTGTAGTTAGCTGTTCATTGCCCCAGGAATTCCTAGCACTTTATAAATCTAATCGATTACCACATGTTAGTTTGACTAAAGACAAGAATGTGAAATAGGCAGACCTAGGAGGAAAAAGTCACAAGGTGGGAAAAACAGACAGAATTAGAACTGTTAGAACAGGGAGTACAAAAGCAGAAGTTGAATTGGATAACACAGACTCACCCAGCTGTACACTTGCAGGCAAGTGAGGACAGCTGAGTAGCACTCTTACTAGAGGAAAAAGAAAAAGCCTTACGAGGCATACCAGAAGCTCTCTGGTCAACAGGAAAATCAGATGTAGGACTTATTTGTACAGCAGGACCAGTTACTATCATGCCAAAATCAGCATTTAGACCACAGAAGAGACAATATCCCTTAAGAAAAGATGCAGAGGTAGGAATCAAACCTATAATAGCAGCTTTACTTAAGGAAGGAGTACTGATAGAATCTCCTGATTCACCATGTAACACACCCTTATTTCCTGTCAGGAAAGCGAACGGGGAATGGCGTATGGTCCAAGATTTGCAAACTGTAAATGACACAGTAATACCTAGAGCACCTATGGTGCCAGATCCACACACCCTGTTGAATGATTTAAAACCTCAACAGAAGTATTTTTCTGTGGTAGATATTAGCAATGCGTTCTTTTCGATACCGATACACCCTGACAGCCAACATTGGTTTGCATTTACATTTCAGGGGAAGAGGTACACATACACAAGACTACCACAGGGGTATTGTGAAAGCCCAACAATATTCACACAAGAAATGGCAAGTAACTTGGCGGGATTTATCCCACCGAGAGGCAGCCAGATTTTACTTTATGTAGATGATATCCTGCTGGCAGTCCCCACCCAGCAAGAATACAGGGAAGATACTATAGCATTACTACAATTTTTAGCCACTCAAGGACATAAAGTAAATAAAAACAAATTGCAGCTTTGGAAAAAGCAGTTTAAATACCTGGGATATGTAATATCCAAAGAAGGTAGAATATTAGATGAAGAAAGAAAAATAGCAATTTTACAAGCACCCAAACCAACTACCAAGAAGGAAATTATGTCCTTCCTGGGTACAACTAATTTTTGTCGGAGTTGGATTCCAAACTATGCTTTGGAATCTGCTCCATTAACTGACTTGATATACACAAAGCCTATGGCAGCACAAGATTTACTACAATGGACACCAGAAGCAGAATCAGCTTTCTGCAGATTAAAGCAATTGATAGCGTCCTCTTTAGTTTTAGGACTACCAAACTATCATAAACGTTTTTTCCAAACCGTAGATTGTAAGCAAGGTTATATGACATCAGTATTGACACAGCAACATGGGGACAAGCAATGTCCCATAGCTTACTATTCATCACAGCTGGACCCAGTGGTGCGATCTCTGCCTCACGGTGTACAAGCAGTAGTCGCAGCTGCAATGGCAGTACAGGCTTCAGCCCCAGTAGTGTTGTTCCACCCTCTCACATTGAGAGTGCCTCATGCAGTCGCGATTATTTTACTGCAAGAAAAAGTAGCATATCTTTCTCCTGCTAGACATCTTTCCTGTATGACTATACTGTTGAGCCAACCTCACATGACAATTGAACGGTGTACAACTTTGAATCCGTTTACCTTGCTCCCAACCCCTGCAGATGGCACACCACACAGCTGCCTGCAGGAAATTGAGCAAAAGACACTACCCAGAAAAGATCTCACGGATGTTCCCTTGGATGATGCCGAGGTGACATATTACGTGGACGGCTCATGTAAAAGGGGTCCCACAGGGCAGAATCTAGTAGGATATGCAGTAGTTTCTGATACTGAAATTTTAGAAGCGAAATCTTTACCACACAATTTATCTGCACAAGCAGCAGAATTGATTGCCTTGACATGGGCATGTACCTTAGCAAAGGGTAAATGTGTAAATATTTTTACTGATAGCCAGTATGCTTTTTCTACTGTACATGTTTTTGCGCAACAGTGGAAGAATAGAGGAATGATAACATCTACTGGCAAACCGATTAATCATGTGCAGTTTATTTTGGATTTGTTAGAATCTATTCAGTTACCTCAGAAAGTAGCTATTTGTAGTGTCATTTTGAATAGTTTTATAGTTTAAATTAATTATATACAGATGTAGTTTTCTTTGAAGGATAGTTTCTCAAGTTTTTTAAAAAAAGCTTTAGTATATGAAGTTATTTTTAATAAAATAAAGGACTTTTAGTAACTAGATGTAATATTCAATTTAAACACTGGTATGACCACATATGGATTGTATAAAACAACATTTTGGTTTTACTGTTGATTTTTTAATTTTTTAATTGATTAATTAATTGGAAACTGTTGGTATACATATATAAAGGGAATTATGGGACTGTCTATTATCTGATGAAGTTGATGACGAAAACGTTATTTGTATTTTAACAGCATTAAAGGAGTTTTTATTCAGCGCTTTGTGTGTTTATTTAATAAATTGTTGCTTGGTTGCCTACATCCAACCTGGTCGAGTGGTGCTTCCTTTGGATTATTGGTTTGTTTTAGCGCCATTTTTTCCGGTTTTTTGGAGCTATTTGTAAATGCGTAGCTCATACCAAACAACAGGATAGGATTTCAAAAGGTAATGCGAGAGCTGACACAGCTGCAAAACAGGCAGCTTCAGCCTCAGAAGTATTTCTTTTGAGTGAGGAATTACAACCCTCTGAGATTTTAGATTTAGAAATGTTGAAAACAATGCAGACACTTACTACAAATGTAGAAAAACAGAGATGGATAAAACGAGGAGCAATTCTTGAGAAAGGGCTGTACATCTCCAAAGAAGGGAAACCAATATTGCCATCTAACTTGTTTAGATACGCAGCTTTGTTGAGCCATGGGCAGTGCCATGTCTCAACAGGGGGGATGGTACAGTTAGTGAATCGAATGTTTACAACATATGGGTTTATAAACTACACTAAAAAGTTTTTTGTGCGGCATGTCATGTTTGTAATAAACATCATGCACAAGGGGCATTGAAGCCTACGCAAGGGAGTTTTCCTACACCACCATACCCGTTCCATATTATTTGCATGGATTTCATAGAACTGAACAAATGCGAAAATAAGAAGTATTGTCTTGTCATTATAGATATGTTTTCCAAATGGGTGGAAGCTTTTCCAACTAAAAATCCAGATGCAGCTATCGTTGCGAAAGTTCTTGTTAAAGAAATTATTCCTAGATTTGGCATACCGGAAAAGATCTATAGTGACAATGGCACACACTTTGTAAATCAAACTATACAACAGTTGAGTCGATATTTCGGAATTTCCTTGAAGAACCATTGTGCGTACCACCCACAATCTGCAGGATTAGTAGAGAGGCACAATGGGATTTTGAAAAACAAGCTTAGGAAATTAATAAGTGAAATACAAAAGAACTGGGTGCACTGTCTGCCTCTGGCACTGTTGAGCATGAGAACTGTTCCAAATGTGAAAGGGTTAACTCCTTTTGAAATACTATTTGGGAGGGCATATTATATACCTCAGTGGAAACCTCTCATGCCTGCAGACTAGGAGGCTGACGGTTCACTAGCAGAATATATGAGACAACTTCTAAGTAATAAACAACATTTGCAGTTAAATTCTGTTTCAGATGAAGAACAAGCCAGACCATCGGAAGCAGCAGTAGTCCCTTGCACGTGGGTCTGGGTGAAAGTCATCAAGAAAAAGAATTGGACGACACCGAAGTGGGAAGGGCCATACCAAGTGCTACTGTCGACACCCACTGCAGTCAAGATCACAGAGCGAGCATCCTGGATTCATTTGACACACTGCAAACTGGTTAAGAACTTTGAACTGGACAAAACCCTTGTTACTGTTACCCAACAAGAACAAAATGACCAGATATATAGAAAACAGGAATGCAGAACAACCCCAGAAGTATTGCATGATTATCCTGTTAACCATACTGATAACAATGATCTTTTTACTGTGGCCTTTCCTTTTTCCAGCCACACGGGCTGAACTGAATAAACGTGAATCACTCATAGACTGGCATCCAAACTTTAACACTTACCAAGTAATTAAATATGTGTATGCTGAAACTTTTAATGTTTTGAATTGCTGGATTTGCACAGCTATGCCAACAGCATACGGGGGATTACTAATGACTGCTGTCCCCCTAGGGGTCAATGAGACCTGGGAAAATTTGATTTTTGATACTACAATTGTAAAATCACGAGACAAAATATCATTGTACCTGGCTGTTACACAAAAGGGAATGTGTGTTTTTACAAAAATGATACTGTTCAGGTAGGTTGGAGTAATTGTAATGTGACTGTTCCTTACAAATGTTATACCAAAGCTAATAATGCAGGTATATCTGTGATGCAAATTATGACATATCTAAAGTCAATACATAAAACTGTTGATGAGATACAATGTAATCCAGTTCTTTTTAAACAACTATCAATTATTGATAAGAAAATGTTTCATGCAGGGCAACTGTATATTAATACCAAGGTAGAGAATTGTTATTTTGTTTGTGGGAAAAAGGCATACAAATGGTTACCTGAGAACTGGTCCAGCAGTTGTTTTTTGGGTTACCTGGTTCCGGCCATATGACACACTGCAGTCTTGCATCAGGGAAGAATTCAAAATGTCAGAGAGGTCACCAAGAAAACCAAAAATCCAATCAGAAGGCCTGAAAATCCAATGGGACGAATCGAGGCAGGCTGGAGAAACCATAATTCCGTGAAGAATAAAGGCAAACTAGCACATATGGACTTGAGTGACACTATTATATCGTGGGCAGGTATAGCCCCTGCATATGGCACAGTGAAATCGATTTGGGAGCTGAGAAAATTGTCCAAACTTCTCGAAGTAATGAGTAATGCAACTTTTTCTGCTCTCGAATTAATGACTGATGAACTGAATGCTATGAGAACTGTGGTACTTCAAAACCACATGGCTCTTGACTTCACCCTAGCAGCGAAAGGTGGTACGTGCGCTTTAATAAAAGAGGAGTGCTGTTCATATATTCCTGACAACCAGCATGAGATAAACGACCATCTTGAGGTGATTCAGCAAGTGTCGACCATGAACAAACCAGGCCCAAACCCACTGACGGACTTTTTCCAGAATTTGTTTGGGGGGGTGGGGTAGCATCCTAATGAACATCCTGATTGCCAATTGTGTGGGATTACTCCTATTGGGAGTGTGTGTTTGCTGTGGTATTCCCTGCATGAAAAGATTAATCAAAGATTTTATAGACATGTCAGTTTCTGAAACTTTGTATCAAAGTACTGAAATTGAAGAATTGTTGAAGAATGAAACACTTTCATGAATGACTCTCTTAACTGCAAATCTTGAACAGAAGAGGTTAGGAGAAGAAGCAAACTGTTTATGCTTTTGAAAATAGAATAAAAAGTATTAACAGGGGGGAAATGTTAGAAAAATATGTATTAATGTATGCGTTTAGTGCTTATTAGAAGCTAACGTTTAGTGCTTATTAGAAGCTAAAAGGGTTAACACATTTCATTCTATTTTATGTACAGCTTAGTTTTGTGTGAAACTAAAAGATGCTTTTCTAAAATGACAGTATGCTTTCTGAAAACTGCAAGATGCACCCTGACCTAGTATATGCTAGCACAGCAAAATTCATGTTTATGCCTTTCGGAAATATACTGAGAAACAGGTGATTATCTGCTAGGTCAGGAAATGAATGAATAGAACAATACTGTTTTCTATAATGTTACTGAACTTGAACAATTAGCTCTGTTCATGTTATGAGAACATGCACAGCTGCAGAAGAACTAGATACAGTCAAACAATGATTGCTTGAAGAAATGAAGTCTAATCTGTACTTGCTTTGTGCTCAAATTAGCCATAGTACCTTGAATGGTAACATTGCATAGTGAGAAGTTGTATCTGACCGGTGGTCATCAAGGCCACATTGTTTTTCTTAGGAAGTTTTTTCATAAACTTGATGTGCCAGCAGAAAATCATGGACAAACAGCTGCTATGAAATAATATTGAAAGAACTTGTGATTTGTTACGTCAGCTTAGTAGGCAATACCTTGTAAGAAATGTATAAAGATGGTTTCACTTCCTGATTTTAGTTAGACAAACTCTGTATTAGCACATTTTTGTCTCCTTGCTGCAAGATTAAAGTGCCTTAACCTGAACCTGCCATGTATTGATCTTTTTGAAGTTTATTTTCCTTTGACATATCTTGATGGATTTCAGTAGATCCAAGTAGACAGAGTGGGTGTCTTGATTCATGGAGGGATCCTGCAGCTGGCAATGACTTGAATAGGTGTCCTACCAATAGTTAGTTGCACCTGAAATGTCTCCAGGGGATCATACCTGTTTATCCAATCTGAATGTGTATTTATCTTTAATGATGATACAATGCCTTCTTTAGTTTTCACACCTTTCATTCTTGGTTTGAACGTGTGGTAGGAGGTGTAACCTGGTATGGCTGGGGTGCTCTCCACAGCCTTGGACCAGATCTCTATGACTGCACAGATGTCAGTGTCTTCCAAGGTAATAACTGCTTCCAGTGAGTGCTGTTTCAACCAAGACTCCTACTATTTAGCAGCATATCCTTGAGGTTGTTTTTTGATGAAATGTTTATGTTAGAAATGTTTTTTCCTTGTGACATTGCCTAAAAAGGCACTATAAGGATGGCAAGAGCCTTTGCCAGTAGCTGAAATCCCAGTGGTGACAGATGAAGACCATCTCTGGGAAAGCATCAAGGTCTATCCATCATGTCATCCCAGGCTGACAGAAACTGGATCCACTTAGAATGACAACAGAAACTAAGCCAATTATTGAACTCAATGATTTTCTATTTATATTGTGGTATCATCCTAGGTGAGGGTAATATACTGCTCAAGAATAGGGACATACCTGCCTGGGACTCATAATCAGAGAGCTCAATCATCTCTCTTCATGTAGTCCAGGGAGGTGCATCTCAAGTTGTTCACACCAATGTGTACTATGCCCGAATCATAACAGTACTTGTTGTTGAGAGTCTTGAGTGCCTGCGTGATTTGATGAATCCCGAAAGACAGCTGACCGCGGCTTTCTCCTTGTTTAGGCTGATGAGGGGGATGTCTGTGCGTCTCACTATAGAGTATCCTATGACTAAGATATTTGGAGTGGACATGCGTTGCCTTATGGGCTTTGATGGTGAGACACTTGTACTTGTGTCATTATGGTATTTTGTGTTTTGGGTGTTATGGTTGGTTTGGTATGCATGTGTTTTGGAGGTCTCTGGTGTTTAGGTAGATTTATTGTGAATAACTCTGCATATGTTGGTCTATGTGTATGCTGTGTGTCATGAGTAGGAGTTGTAGTAGGTGGGCTGACAACCCACTCTGTATTGCTATATATTGCGTGAGAGAGCTCTGATTCCAGATTTATAATGTAGGTACATCTCTCACAAATGGTACAGGAATGATTTAGAAGTAGGGGGTTGTCAGTGTCCATGAGGCAGTTGCTTTACTGCCTCAGTAAACCCATGTCAACCAGGCTGGTAGGAGAAAAGGAGGGAAACTGACTGTTCATGGTCCTAGGAATAATGTTGGTCTGGCTATAACAGTTGAATTGGGGATACAGCAGGGGCAGGTATTAGCAGGTTTAAGCATGAAGAGCTCTGGTTTAGGAAATATTTTGTGGCTAGAGAGCAGGCATCTGTAACTGACAATCCCTCTGTGCAGTAGTGTGCAATGCGCAAACAGGCGCAAACAAACACAAACCGGTTCAAACACAGGCTTTTTAAAGAATAAAAACAGGAAACAGACAAATGTTCAAATTATCCTATCAAAACACCCTAAACAGAGCCCTGCAAAAACAGTAACTCTAGCTAGATCAGTCCAAACAGTACCTTTCTGCCACAAGGGCACAGGGAGTCCTCTACAGACAAAAGATTAACTGTTTTACAAGCTCCAAAACTTAAAAAACAGTACTAGACTCGCCAAAAACCTGAACTTAGTCTATGCTACTGTTTTTCAAGTGCAGAAAACAAATAAAATGAACAAAACAAGCAGATGAACAGTAATTACAGGTGCAAAAGGAATTCAATTAGCAGACAATCTAAAAAATGCAGTAAAATACAGTTGTACAGTTTTAAACAAACATATGTGACAAATATTGTTTTAATTAATCAGAAAGTGCAGAAAGTTGAAAATAAGCACTTATCATTTGTAGTCTCTCAGCAGGTATTTGGAAAACCTTAGAGTAAGGGCAGAAGGCCTAACTGACTGCAGCTTTGAGAAAACAAATAAGGATGTGGTAACTTTACATCCAGTCCCACATCTCTGAAAATAAATGCTGATTTCTTAAATGCATTCAGTCACACTGCCATCTGCCTTTTTTCTATGCCCTCTAAACTTGTTGTGGTACTTTTCAGGAGTTAGCTTTAATATGCAAATAAGTATTATTTAACTTTAGCATAATTTAAACAATTAGCATCACTAAGTTTGGAAACTGGGTGCATTATTTATTTTATTATTTAGTTTACATTTATTTTATTTATGATTGAGGGGTTAAAAACCTTACCAGTTCACTTTGGTCAACTTGGTGTTGATTACTCACCCATTCAAATGTTCATATGAAACTACCAAAATCATCTCCATCTTTATACCGAGGAAAAAGTTTTGTACTGATCTGGTCACCTATGACTTGGTTTCCCCCTCCCCATGACTTGCTTGCCTTGACAAATGATTATTATCTCTCTCTTTCTGTCTCATACTGGCACTGCTTTTCGGTCTCTCCTCAGCTTGTACCTGCCTTTTTTTGCATGCTCATTTATTGCATTGGCGGAGCTGCATTGAGTTACATCTTCTTCTCCAGAGCTAGTAACTGGACTTTGAGGTTCCCCTGATATAGAAAAGCATCTCCTTTGTCTGTCTACTGTATACCCACAGCATCTGTTAGGCTGTCTTCAGGTTGCATCCCACCTGCATACAAAGCTGCCACCATCTCTTCACTGGGCATACTGGCATGCAGTATTTATTTTGCTCTACAATCCTTAATCAGCTATGACAGGGGCATTTTAGTGTAATTCTCACCTTTGGTAACAAATCTGCTTTATGCTGAATGAATATGTTCAATAGCAATATCCCAACCAAATGCCACCAACATGTGACAGGTGGTACCACTTGCCACCCATATGTGAGGGACAGGTTGGTACTGTAGGGGGTTGAAATGTTACCATTGCAAATCAGGGTACTACCTGGGCATGTGACGGAAAGGGGCTGTGGTCCTTGGATCAACTTCACTGCCCCCAGTAGGTCAGATGCCCACCAGAGGAATGGTCTCTTGAGTCATACCATCGGCACTCAATAGGTTACAATAGTTACAATAAAGAAAAGTAAAAAGTACACATAAATTGGACTCAGTAACCAAACCACCAAATGCAACCTGACTGCAGAAGCATAAAGAGAATATGTACTGCTTTCATGGGAAAAGGCTTCCACATCCAAACCCAGTCTAGGACTATACACACTGACCACTTAGAGGCTGAGTCTTTGGTCTAGCACCCCAGGACTCCTTCTGACTGCTATATCTGTGAACCATAGTTTGTCCACTGCCCCTTACCCATGGCAACTGCTATTCAAAGAAATTATTTACAAACACACACACACATACAATTCCCAGGGAAAGCTTGTAAAATTATTTAATTGATCACAGTTTTAATTATATTTATTAAGTTATCACTTCTTTCAGACACAGTAGTATTGCCAGCAATCTGGATATGGCCAGAGACCAAATACAGCAGTTACTTGACAGCTACTGTCTTAGCTAAATATAAATCGTAAAATAATGATATCTCAGTGGTAGAATGGTCAAGAGATATGGCTAATTTGAGGCAGATACCACAATTTTGTCAACCTACAGTGCTTGCTTAATACCACACTCCTCTTAGAGAATAAATAACAGAGCATAAATAAAAAAATTAAACCAGCCACAAGATCTTAACTTTACTTAAACAACAAAGACAGGAAATGCACAAAGCATATAAAATAACAGTCAGTTGTAGAAGACAGATAGTTTAAAGAGGAATGTCATCTGTAGCTAAATAAATACTCTCTTACTGAATAAATACTTGACCAAACTATTCTAAGTTAGTAAAATTCTACAAGGCAAAGTTCAAACAGCATACCTTTATAGATGAGTCCCCAAGATCTCCCAAGCAAACTCAAAGCAAAGACTTGACTGATTAAACTGCAGCTGCAAAATATGTATTATTGCTCATCATTCCTATTCTCACAGAAAATCAGGGAGGTTACATCAGGCTATGTTATATTTTCCACAAACAATGGATGAAAGAATAGCAGAACAGTAAACAGTTTTTCTTCCCCATACATCCCCAAATATAACAGAAAAGCATTTTATTTGAATAGTAATTACTGAGTCATTTGAAGACTCTTGCAGTTGTATTTGTATGACCCTTTTTCTTCTTAACTCCAAACCCTTGTGTGACTTAATTGTAAACAAGCAATTAGGCCCTTCCTGAGAAACTGCAGAAAGTTTCACTTTACATTTTGAGTAAGAAATTCATGCCTTTCATCTTGTTTTTTCATTCACAGAGAAGATGTCACAAAATCTTAGGCCAAAGGGAATATACATATTGCAGATTAAAATAGTTCAAATATAGCTTACAAAGCTGCCCACTGTCTGAAATAAGAAAGAAAAATACATCACATTTTAAATAATATTTTTCTATCCAGATATCACAAATATGAAAGCTTGGATATATTATTTTTATTATTTTAATTAAATTAATTTTTGTGTAACTGAATCTCTTCTTGTATAATTAAAGTTGTAAATAAACTTATTGTAACTCTTAGAGGAGAAGATAAATTCAAATCTCAAGGGTTACTAGTGAAGGATTAGCAAAATACGTAAAGCACCAAACCTATCTCTTTATTCATAATGTCAGGCATCATGAGACCTTATACAATCAAAAAATCCAGGGGAATATGATGTGGTGTTCTTGCTCAAGAGAGTACAAAGAACTGCTAGACTTGTCACAGGACAATAAACAAGATTTTACAATGTATTGTGAAGACTGTGATTTGGTACCAGATTGTGTGCTTGACTGTATCTTTTGGGTGCAAACATGCCAAAACACTTAGTCCAGATAGCAGATTAAATCATTTCCACTGTGAACATAAGCAACATGTTCTTGGGCATAGGTCTGATCGTGAATGTCAGTAGAAATTTGCTTTTGTAGTAGCAGGGCTGCAATACACTCAAGTAAGATTGTCTCAAGGGTTTTATATGCCCCCAGGTATGTTATGAAATTATGAAAATACTTGTAGCCCCTTTAGAGAGAAAGGGGATGGTGTCTACAATAAGTAGGTATCATGCTGATAGGAATATAAACCAAAGAAGGACACAAGCAAGCTCTAGAAGACTTATTTGGAATCTTGTATACAGTAGGTTTAAAAGTAAAAAGTGTAAATTTCTTAGACAGTCCAACTTCTGACCATATACATGAACCCAGGACAAAGAAACATTTGAAAAGAGAGTAAGAAATTTATGAGACAACTTCTAATACCAAACACAGAAACAGATTTGTGACAAGAGCTGTAAATCTTTTGATACTTAAGGAAATGGGTCCACAGCTGTGCAGAAACAACAAAACATTTAACAGACATGTTAAAGGTATGTCAAAAAATATATTATAATGGATAACTTAGACTATAAAAGTATACAGTATGGTTGGAGGACTTTATACAAGCTCCAGCACTGGAAATATGTGAGGAAGAAAAGGATTTTGTGATTCAGCCTTGTTCATATGATAGCTGTTTGTTTTCAAAAGAAAAGAGGCACACTCCATACCTTAAGGTATTTCTCTAAAGAGTTGTCAAGAAATTAAAGAGTGTGCACAATGCACCGTAGCTACGTTTGGGCACTGTGCACTACAAAACACTAGTGTAGTCATTTTCACTGAATCACAAATTACTGAATAAATTTCACTGAAAACTCATTTCGTAGAATCACATTTGACCTAAAACTTTATTACACCAAACATACCTTAAAAACATACCCTCCTTAATTAAATACATTATCTTGACAGCTGCACAACAGTGGAGAAAAGAGAAACACACACACACACACACACACACACACACACACACACACACACACACACACACACACACACACACAGTGAATCACTGCTACTGCACAGATGCATTTCATAGCAAACTTCATTAGATCAAACATAATTTTCATACCTCTCAACCTCTTAGCTCAAGAAATCTGGACAAAGCCTCAAATCATGGCGGGACAAAGTAAAAAAAAAAACAGGAGCAGATTTGTGTTAGCATGCATTTTCTGAAGGGCATGAAGTTTGAAACTGAAATTTATGTCATTATTTAATGAGTTCAGTACTCTGTAACTTGCTTGAAAACCACAAATGTTATGAGGAACAGATGAAAGCTATTAGTCAAAAATCTGGGCATTCTGTGAAAATCTGGACAGTTGAGCGGTAAGCCTTATTTATTTATTTATTTTTGCAAGGGGGCAGGCCCTCCTGCACCCACATGTGGAGGGCATTAGTCCCATCTTCCATTCGTAAATGTACTAACTCCACAGTTGTACAACATTCTGGAAAAGATAAAAACACACAGTGAATCACTGCTTCTTTATTGCACAATTTCCAGTCAATCTTGATTTAGTCAACTGGGATTTCAGTCAAATTTGTTCAGTCCATTGTGATTCAGTGGAACATGATTCTGTTAAAACAATTCCTACACCAAATACATATACTGCTAACCAATCTCACTCAAACAATGTTATGCTACAAGGATACCCACAAAGAATATCAGCTCCTAGGTTATGACAGCATACAGCAAAACTACATGCAAGGGAGGTGAGGGTTTAGATTCCACAAACAATTTTACTCTCTGATCCGTTAGTCTTTCAGGGGAAGCCACATGACTGTCCTGAGAATGAGGAAGAAACCAAAGTAAATGTATATGCAGCTCCTGTAAAGGGAGCTATGAAATGGTAACAGATGGATCTTAATATTGGGAACCAAACTAACAAGTATTTGTAACAGGATGGGAATTTACAACCTTGCAGCCAATACTCATGGAGCGTGAAGTTTGTTAGGAGAATGGTCTACCCAAAGAGCTGCCTTAGAAGTCCTAAATCAAGCTGTGTTATAACAAAGACCTTTAACTATCTACACAGATAGTGAGTATGCTGTGAAGATCCTGATAACCTCACTTCCTGTTAGGGGGAGGAGAAATTTAATCACCCCAGAAGGAAAACCAATAGAACATTAGGAAATACTGCATGAGATCTGGTCCTTAATAAAAAATAACACCCTCAACTGTTAAGTATGAATGAGGTCGAATACACCAATGAAAGAGAGAGAGAGACAAGGTGAGTTGGAACAATACCATACAACACAATAGATGAGATAGCCAAGTAGGGCTCAAACAAGTGAAAACTGGAAAGTTGGGTGCTCAAACCAGGATGGTGTTGTGCTGTCCCACTAGCAGTAAAATTATGAATTAGTGTGGCAGTGTACACTCCCATAAAAGGCACTAGCAGATAACAATGGACTCAATGGAGGCAATGAGAGGGAGGCTGCCCAAAACAGCAAGCATAGCAGAGACAGGGAGAAATAAGGACATTTTGGAGCTATATCACCCCTGAAGTCTATGTCTGATGCAGGAAGAAACTGGTGCAGCCTACAGGGGCTGTATGACATTCAGATGCAGAGGTGAACTCCAGGAGTGCTTCCCTATCAGCAGGTATCTACAATGGAGTAATCAATCAGGAGGAGTGGAGACAGCCAGCCAAGGTGCCATGTCATTAAGTTGTGGGGCTAGCAAAGACTTAAAATGGGCAGATGTGGAAAATAAAAGCTTTCACACAAATAACTAAAGATGTAGACAGTTGACCCTGAAAGTTGCTGACATGCTGAGTTTTGAATGAAGGAGAAGAGATTTAATGAGAAAAGAGCTGCACTGTTAGCCCTGTCCAGAGGTGAAGAATTAAATTGTGAAGATGGGGTCACTGTGGTATGCTGCATGTAAGTAAATATTGACCAGATGTGTCTTTCTATACTGCCACTTTAGAAATGGCTGAAGGGATTAGTCTAGCTTGAACTGATCAGCAATGACTTTTTGTCAGTATTCGGTGAGTAAATATATAGTGCTGCCTTTAATGGATGTTTCAAAATGCATGCATGTTTTTCTTTATCTTACTATGTAGCTTGATAAATATGCAAAAGCTTTTTCATTTTCTCCTTCTCCCATCTTGGTAATAGTTCATTGTGTGTGTAGGGGTAATGGTTTTGTTTGATTTGTCTTATGGTCATATTTTGGCATAGAATGAAGGCAGGGATGACTTGACAAAAGAGTGCTTTAAGAAAACAAGTCTGTTCAGAAACAGGAAGACATGATCATTATAGAAGGATTTTAGCCTGATTTTAGATTTAGCACTAGTTATATTATTCAGGCAGTCAAGCTTCATTGGAGGAGGCAGTAGGCATTTTGGTAAGGTATGGAAACTGTGGAGTTGGATATATGGAGAATAATGGGAGTCAGGAGGGAATTTTTCCTCTATTGTGAGAAGTGTAGAGACTATTTGGTTAAGTGTGATCCTGATGAATATTAAGGTGGCTGGCAAGGCTCTTTGTGTGATTATCTGGATAAATACATTTCTCTTCAGGCTAATGATACAATGCAATGGTGGCTGGAAGGCTTGTTGCATAGGATTTGGTGATAGAAACCAGAGAAATGGAGGATAGTAGAAAGGATTAGGTGGCTGAAGAGGATAGTTAAGCAGGTAAAATATGTGGATACGGGCAAGGAAAGTAAAGGAAGGGTTGGAGAATTGCATGGTATTAAGGCGACTTGGGCAAGTTATGTAATGGCAGAAGCAGGGAACTAGGTAGAGGAAGGCTAACATTAAGGGGGGAAAGTTCCTTCTGAGACAGTTTCAAAGCATATTATCTTATAAGATAGAAGAGAGGCTGGAAGAGCAAGTGATGAATCTGAAGGAGTACCCTAAAAGACTCAGAGGTCAAAGCAGAGTTTGGGAGAAGGGATGTACAGTGGTAGACTAGAGGAGAAGCTGAGGTAAAGCTACTAGTGTGGAAATTGAAATAAGAGAAGAACAGGGGTGGATAAATGAGATTAAAGATGAACAAGATAGATGTGTTGTGCTATCTAAGGAAATCAGGCAGCTCTTTAGAATGTTCAATGGGAGTTTATATTTGGCAAGACAAGAGGTGGGTAAACCTTTTGGGAGTGGTAGGACATGGTTTTAATGGTAAAGGCGGGACACAAGTTTTAGTGTTGAAGGAGTGGGGCAGCTTGCCAGATCTGCTGGGCAGAGGTAGCTAATGGCAGCTATTTGTTATCTACAAAGGAGAAGATGGGTGGTCTAGCTCTATTTCAGGTTAACTTCAATAAGGCAATCAGGATGGGACCAGGAAGGGTTATGGCAGAAGTAAATAATGACTTTATTGAATCTTGTCATTTACTGTGCTCCTTAAACTACACCACTGTGACTGTGAGGCTTAAGGGAAAGAGGACTTTCAGGACCCTCAAATTACTACCCATTTTCTCTGTGTACTCCTGATTACAACATTTTTGTAATAGCAGTCAGAATGGAGGGCATGTTGTCCAAGTTGAGGTTCATGTGGGTTTGTGAAGGGTACTCATTAACTGATTACTGGTGTCTTCTAGATAATTTTACAGAGTGGTCGGAAATGACAAGGCTGGATATTCAACAATCAAGTTTTTTTTACTTATTTAGTAATACTATAAACAGAGAGTGCATTATTAATTTAGATTTGGTAGTGCCCTGGAGCAGGCCTATTTAGGTCTAGTAATAATTCTGCTTTATGCCCCTCAACTGTCCATATATTTGCAGAATGTCTAGATTTTGGCCTCATATTTTTGGACCTTTCCTCATAATTTTTTTCTGACAAATCACTGAGGATTAAATTCAGTAAATGATGACAAATGTTTGAATTTCAGATTTCATATTCTTCAGAATATGCACGATAACACAAAACCTGTTGTTAAGAGCAATAGTTAAAATCCATTCCTGATTTTGGGCCATCGTTCCAATTATTTTTGGATTTGTCCAAATTTCTTGTACTAAGATGTTGAAAGGTATGGTTTGCTTCCGTAATTTATAGGAAGGAATTTTTGTAACACTTATTTACATTTTAATAGTACACTCCCTTGTTTTACTAAGAAGAACTTGGTTAAATGTCATCTTGTGAGGATTTCACATTTAACAATTGCTAAACAAGTTTTATTTTTGAATGTGAAAAATAAAATCTGTGTTAATTGAAGAAGATTCTAAGATTATGATATCAATGCGGATGGCTGAAATTAATGCTAGTAGAAATATATGATATTTTAGACAAAGGTGAAATTAGCTTGTTGATTGAGAAACTCCATGACTTAATTAAAACTAATATGGCTAATAACTAGAGAATTATTTATGCACTTTAGATTTAAGTAAAGTTATAGGTTTGCTACTTTGTTTCACTAACAAAAGAAGCACCAATATATATTTTTGTTAAAATAACATGCTGTTAAGAAAGATTTCATGGGGTTCTATTAAACCTTTTGGTACTACAGCTTGTTTTTTTTTTTTTTTTTTTTTTTTTTTTTTTTTGTATTAGCTATAAATATAGTGACAGTTCTTTTTCTGTTTAGAGTAATGGAATAAATGTTTAAGGGAGTAGGGGCATTTTATTTGTAAAACTATGGGAATTCCTTATTTAGTGGCATGCATTTTAAGCCCAACTTATTTTGCAGTAAAAAAACAACAGACATCTTTCAAACAGAGTATATCAGCATGCTTTTGTTATTAAGTAATTCAAGTAATGCTTTAATAAAACATTATAAGTCTTGTGGTAATTAAAAACATGTATTTTGAGTTATTTTAAACATTAACCAGGATTTTAGAGGTGGCGATTATGAAAACCTCTTGAAAAGCATGGAATTATTTTGGCAGTTACATTTAGCTGCCGTGTTAACAACGTATTAAGTTTGCAAAGTAGTTTGGCTTTAAGCTCACTGAAATAAGTTGATTTGTTTAGATTTTATGCGATTTGTAAATTTGTGATTTGGAGAAATTTGAAGAAGAGGAATGGGAAGTTGTAAAGTTCAATGCTAACTCATGAATGTTTTAGGAAGTTGACAAGGACATAGAAAGGAGAATGTTGTGATGGAGAGGTACTAAAGAACAAGGGACCTGATGTAAGGGAAAGTGAGTAAGGCATTGGGTTATAGATTAATGGAATAGGAGTAGAAAGACCTGCAGTTTATGAAAGGTATGTTTATGCTGAATAAAGAAGGAGTCCTGACAGACTTCCAGTTAGTGGAGAGTATGCATGATCTAAGAGTTAAAGAAAGAATAGTTTATAATGTGACAGTATTTAGATGGGAGAAGGTTAGAGAAGGAGACAAAATTCTGATGGGGAAACAAGAATGGAACAGAACATAAAGGGGATACTTGGCTGAGGGTGGCAAAATGACGTTATGGAACATTTATATGGAATTAGTGGAGTGGGAAGCTGCAGGCAGAATGGAGGCATTGAGCGGTTGTATAGTGAAGACTGAGATCAAGCTAAATAGTGGGAAGAAGATGGCAGGTAGTCAAAGGCTTGCATAAAGGAGATATCTTTGACTGTCAGTAGAGATTACTTCATGGACAGCATAGGACATCTAAGAGATACAGAAAGTTGGTTGGTGGGGCAGGGTAGTTTCTGTCAGTATGGGGTGATTGAGGCTGATAATATAATATATATTTATATACAGGGTAACCAAATAAGTTCAAATACAGGTTTTGCTGACCTCTATTTAGTCGACATAATTTGATCGACTAAACAGATGGTCAACAGGTATGGAAGACTGCACAGCTCTCACGGTCGGGGAATATACCCTTACAGTGGTATTGCACAATCTCAGAGTAAGTATATATAATTACCAGGGAATGTTGGAGGTGTAGGGGGGCTTGCCCCCCTATAAAATTGTTTTTTTTCTTATATTTTAGGATTAATTTTGCATTCCACGAGGTTATTGTTTGGTGCATACCCAGTTACGTGTTACTGTTTATATTTTTGCTATTTTGTTGGTGATGCTAGGCACATTCGTATTTGGGTAGATAGCAGGGGGGTGTGGGAGGCGCAGGGGGGGCTTGCCCCCTGCTAGCAACATGTAGGTATTTTTTTTTTTTACATGTTTGAAATTTTAAAAGCCGAACATATGGTTTCGGCTTTTTGAAATTTTGATCATATATAGTAGACCCATATATATATATATATATATATATATATATATATATATACACATACACACACACACACACACACACCCTTTCTACTTATAGCATAGATTTTGTCAATATTTTGAATATGTTTGGGTAGCTATTTTGAATGTAGATTATTATTAGCATTAAGTCAATTTAAGTAGATATATATATATATATATATATATATATATATATATATATGGTCTATATTAGAACACAGAAGTTTCAAGACTTCGAGTGTTCTAATATCGACTCATTTTCAGCGAATGCTGAAAATATCGAAGAAACAGAAAACCAAATTTTTTCCTAGGGAAAGAATTTGGTTGTTTGTTTCTGTTGCTTTGGTATTTTCAGCACTGTGGTGGAAAGTTACGGGTTGGGTTCAGGTAAGTACGTGATTGTGTGGACGTGAGGGTTAGGGTGGGTTAGGTGAGTTAGGGTTAGGGTGCGGGTGAGGTGACTGTGCGACAGTGACGGACCATAGGGTTAGGATTTGGGTTAAGGTAAGTGGATAGTTAGTGGTGTATATATAGTTTAGTGTAGGGTTAGGTGTTAAGAGTTTAGGTGTATGTGTGTGGATTGCTGTTTGTTTGGTGTGCTTGTGCTGTGTGTGTGTGTTTTGGAACATCAATTTTTTTCTTTTTTCCCTAGGAAAAAATTTGCTGCTCTGTATGTTCGATGTTTTAAATTTTCGATTGATAGGGTTCGATATTAGAACACTCGAAGTTTTGAAACTTCGGTGTTCTAATATAGCCCCTATATATATATATATATATATATATATATATATATATATATATATATATATACACACTAGCTTGTGTCTAGGTTATGGGTAACATTTAGGGATCATTGGTCTTTTCCTATAATGGGACACTGGAGGATAGCTGGTTGTTTTGTTTTTTTGGTGTAGAGTAAAAAGCTCATTTATAGGATAGAAGCATAAGGGTGGAGCTACAATTGGTGGTAGATCTAGTGAGAAGGAAATTGTGAAGGGTTCAAGCCAGGATGTTGTCGCAGAGATAAGAGAGGAAGATATCTGTAAATAGGTATGAAAATAGTGAGAAGAGTGGGAACAAAGAGCGGAAGAAAGTAGATGGCAAACTGATAGGAGACGCAGCAAGTTTGTAGTAGCCAGGATTCACTCAATGACTTTTAGTCCAGTCTTTAAATTCATACTTTGTAACTTTACAAACTCAGCTTCTCTCAACCCACATTTGAATCCATCTTCAAGGGAAGCAGCTCCCCTTAAGTGTACATTTCAAAACTCACCCACACAGATTATCAACATATTTCTATTACCAAAAGCCACTTACAATCCATCCTTCTGTCCTTACCCTCACCACAAAATTAGGACTACACAGTTCTTATAAACATATCTTCTTTGTTTAAACAACCTCCACTCCTTTCATTTGTATTCTACAACTGATCTTCCTAATTTACTCAAATATTGACTATACACCCCACTTGTAATTCACCCTTCTCTATAAGAAGCATCATTGCAATTCATCTCATTAATTGTGTTTGCATCCCCTGAATATCATCAGATTTAAAATATCATGTGCACACCTTCACCTCCTCATTTATTTTAACAGCCAATCTGGATTGTAAATCCATGCCCTGAGATTACAGTAGAGAGTTGATTATTCAAACTAAATGGGACCTAGGGTAGTTCCGATAATCACACATACATTGAACCACATAAAAAACTTCTAAAATCTTGTTTTTTTCTAAATGCAAGGAATACACTTTTCAACCATTCAGTGATTCCAGTGGGCAATAAAGAATATTTAAAGCTTACCAACTTCAAATCTCGCCTGTTCTCATACCTTTCTTCTAAATGGACATGCCCAAGCCACTCTCCAAAATTACCACCTCCCTAGCTCCCCTCAGATCCATCCCCTGCATCTTCTCATAATATTACTCTGTCTATTATTACACCCCATTATACTAACACAGCAAGAGGTTCTCTGGTTCGATTCTCGGCTGGGGTGCCTTCTGTGCGGAGTCTGCATGTCCTCCCTGTGGTCGCATGGGTTTCCTCCCATATCCCAAAGACATGCTGTAGGTGGATTGTACACTCTAAATTGGCCCTAGGCATGAGTGCATGCATGTGTGTGCCTTCTGTGGAAGGTTGGGTGCCGGGCTGGCAACTCGACACTATAAAACTTCACTGCCAATCAGGAGCGGACAGGTGATCCGCTGTGGCGACCCCTAACCAGGAAAAAGTCAAAAAAAGAAGAAGAAGAAGATACTAACGCTGTACTATCTTCTGTTTCACATTAGTTAATGTTGTGAGATCATCCTGCCCTAGAAACTCTATCTAACGCTACATAAACAAAACTGGCAGCAATCGCCTATTATTATTTGTATTTCTTAGATTTAATAATATTCTGTATTTCTTTGAATGACTCCATGATACCTCACATGCATTTTACTCTATTCTCAGCCTGTTGTATATCAACTGTATTGCATTACATATGTTTGTGTTTGTAAACTGACGATATTACTATATGTATGTAACTTTATGTATGTTTGTAATTATCCTTGTAGCTTTTCTCCCAACGCCTCCACTGAAAATGGGGTCTTCTTGGCCCAGTGGACTTCCCCGGTTATCAAACTGAAATAAATCGATAAAAACAAACCCAGCAGCAGCAAACGAACAAGCGCTATGTAAATCCCCACAAAGCAGGCAGGAAAATGCTCAATATGTAGCTAAATCCAATAAGCAAGAGCAGCCAGCAACTATAGATGTACCAAGTAAGCTTTTATTACAAAACAAAAAGAGGGGATTTACAAACTGAAATAAATAATAAATAAATAAATAAATATTTTTCACACACGAGTGGGCTACAAGCTCAAAAAACATGCACAAGTGAATACATATAATGTTTACATATTCAGACTTTATGATTTTTTCCTACCCAAAAACTTTGGAAAGCTGCATTTTGATAACTGACATTTTGGATAATCGACATTTGGATAATTGACTCTCTACTGTACCTAGATATCTTTGCAAATTTACACTAATCACACTCATACTTCTAAGGGCAAATATTGAGACAAACCCAGGCCCCCTGCATCCCCAACTACTTGTCTCCAACCAGCACACACATTCTTTGTCCTGCTTCCTCAATGGCAAGTCTTGGAAATAAACTGGACCAAATCACAACATTTTTCTCTCACCGTAATGCTGATCTTCACACTGTTTTTGAATCCTGGTACAAAACTGACTGCCCCTCTATCTACCTCTTTGTCACAAGCTATCATTGCATCTTTGACACAGGACCTGGGAATAGGAACCTTGGAGGTTGTCTTCTCTTTTATAAATCTGGTCTAAATATTCAAATACTCACCTAAACAAGCTTCTCACCAGGCTCTGATCCTCATTAATTATTAGATAAGATACTTACAAACAATTATAACCCATTTTACTTTGCAGGGGCATATTTTCCACCTCCCTTAGCCATTAAAAAAAAATCCAAACTCTAATCAATAATTTCACTTCCTCCATGTCCCAATACAGAAATCTTTTGATTTTTGGTGATTTTAATATAAATCTACTCAAACCTGCTCTACCGAGTGACATTTCTGAATTCCATGCTGATAAAATTGTCAAATAACTGTTAAACTCAACCTAAAATCCTCACACTTCCTTTTACTAGACCAGTAGTCAAAAATAACCCAACTATTATACCACTAATAACAATTTACCCTTCCACATTTAGCGAACACTGTCCCAAATGCTTCCATCTGCAGAACACATCTCTCAAGGTCTCTTCCAAACTCATTTCATTCAGGTGTATATCCTAACTTAAATCTTATATTTCCATTTTAATCTGGTCCCTAGTACTCAACTCATCTGATCTCCCTTAGCCACAAAACTCACTTTATCATTGCCCTCCTACATACTTAGCGGTCATGCCACATTGATCCACTGCTAAAACCACAGAGATCCAAATTGCATTGCATCAACCTGGGCTCCCAGATTTTGGGAGTCACTTCATTCTTAACTGAAGGACATTACCTCATACTCCATATTTCACTCCAATCTAAAAATATATTTTAAGAAATAGGCAAAATGCAACTGCCTACATTTAGGACAATTAAAGTCATCTATTTCAATCTTTTTTATCTTCCCTTGACATTGTCTATACTGTACTTCTTCATAGGTTCATAGTGTTCTAGGCTAATGACCACTAGGGCCTTTTCAGACCTAATCATGCTTCCCAAATCTTTGACAACTTCTGGTACCCTTGGTAATGTAAGCAGAGTCTTGGGAGATGACATGCTTACAGACTGCTTGTGTCCATTAGAGACATAGGTGTCAAAATGGGGTTGAATTTCTGGTTCTCCATCCAGTTGCCCCAAGTTAGCGTCTATATTAAAAAGTCGACAGCTTAGGTTGTCGAATCTCTAAAGATTGACACCTAAGCATCAAAATCTAAAAATCACGAATGGCCATTTTTTCCTGAGGAAAGAATTCTCTAGGCTGTCGCGAAACAAAACAAACTAGTAAACTCAAACATAGTGGGAGGCTGTGCCCCCCACCCCCTAACTAAATATACCAACTCCGAGATCGCTCTTCATTTGGGAAAGGGCAAATCCCTGATAACAGTCAAGCAAATTCTTTACTGAGGAAAGAATTTGTGTATGTGGCCATTTGGGATTTTTAGATTTCGACACTTAGGTGTCAGTCTTTAGGGATTTGACAACCTAAGCTGTTGACTTTCTAATAGGAACCCCCAAGTTACTCTTGAATTTAGTTAGGGAGGAACTCTGCTTCTCACGGATGGGGAGCCTGTTCCAGAGTTGGGGTAGTCTCTGGGATTCATACCTGTCTCTCCAGCAGGTCCTATTTATATCACAAGCAAGGTTTAAGTGTTCGGAATGGGTAACTCTGGTGCTGTTTGTTTTGCAGATATGCAGGAAGTGCATTAGAGACTGAGGTCTGAAGATGACTTATATGGCAGGCATTGATTTCCCCTCAGCAGCCTGTAGGAGACAGAATACATGAATGTGGCTTTGAGACAGTATGTATAGGACATGTTACTTATACCCTGTATTCTTTTAATGAGGAACCTCTGTGGATGTTACACTTGTGGGGTGTGCCTGGTTAGGTACATACCACAGGGGGCATTGTACTCATTGATAGGCCTGATGAGTGCAGAATAGAGTGGAGCAATGACTCTTTGGACCTAGATGCCATATCGTTTTCCTCTTTACTGTGGACGCATGATGGTCAAAGGCTAGATAACTGCCGATGTGTGTCCCCATGTCCCTGACTACTGGATTGACTCTTAGGAATGTGATGTCAACATGGAAGTTACCATGGATGGTTGACTCATCAAAAGATATTATTAGGCATTTCTTGGCATTTAGTTTTAGTCCTTGGCTCTTACACTAGTTATTTGTCTGTGTCATCCCTTCTTGGAAAACATTAAAGTTAGGCAGGGGATTCTATAAAGAAAGTCTTTTGACTTTTCCCAGTTAGGGGTCGCCACAGCAGAATGCCAGATCGATAATGATTGGCAGTGGATTTTTACGGTGCCAAGTTGCCAGCCTGACGCCCAACCTTCAAAGAAGGCACACCTATGCACCTACCTGCATGTCTTTAAACATCACATGACCGCGGCGAGGACATGCAGACTCCACACAGAAGACGCTTGAGCCGAGATTCAAACCGGAGAGCCTCTTGCTATGAGGCGGCAACGCTAACCGCTGCACCACTGCTACCCTTGGCAGGGGTAGGGGGATTCTCTGATGGTTTACCTTTAAATTTGCATATAGCACAAGGGCGAACAGCACTTTTCTGAAAGGCAGTCTGCAAAGTTTGCAAATGCCGAACGGAAAAAGGTTTGAATGTGCAATGAGCGAATGCACAGTGAGATTCACTTATTGCACATTTGACATTCTGGGGTGGAATGCACTATAGTGGGGATTGGGAAATGGTTCCTTTCCCCACTGTAGTGCGATCTCAGAGTTAGAATAATAAAGCAGGGGGTGTGAGGGGTGCAGGGGGCTTGTCCCCCCACTTTACACTTTGTTTTTTTTTGTTCGACATTCATGTTCGAAAAACAGCAACTCTACTTTTCGATTTGCTGTTTTTCGAACATGAAGGACTGTCAGCGTTTTCACTTTCATGGTTTCGAGTCACTTATATGAACACTCGAACCATCGTGATTCGAGTTTATGAAGGTAAACCTTCTATGACTGCTCTTAATTTGCAATCAACTGCAAATTTGGTCAGCCAGAGACCATTGACATTGGTCTTGACTTCAGAGAAATAGATGCCAACAAAGAGCAGTCCTAGGACTGATCCTTGAGGGACCTAAGATTGTACATTTCAACAACTGGAGTCTCTTACTACAGCTGTGACATTGTTCATTGCATGTTTTGTATATTATTGCCTTTGTATAATATAGCTGTTTTTTACTACACTTTTTTTTCTTACCACCATTTGCTGAGACTGAAACCGGTCTTGTGTGATCAGTGCTCTATCCTGGTCAAAAATAATAACAAATGAAAGGATAGTAATGGAAAAGCACCATAATTACAGTGTAGTTATCTTTTTGAAATTGCCTTTGATGCTATTGGAAGATTTTAGCATATTTTAACCTGAATTTTACACCTTAACTGTTTTGAGTCTATTACATTTACTAGTACCTTTTTACCCTGCTTTCTGTTTTTCCATGCTTACTGTGCTTGTTTTTATTATTGTACTCTGTTCACGTTTGCTATTCGGTGTTAGTTATAATAAAGTCAAAGTTGAGTTAAAATTGAAGAGGGGAGCATTGATGTGATTCTGGTGAAGAGAAATTCTGGAAAGTACACCTACTGACTCTCCAAAAGATACTATTAGGCATTTTTTGGCATTTAGTTTTAGTCCTTAGCTGTGGATGAGGGAAAGGCAGTTCATACAACCTACCTCGATCTGGCCAAGGCCGTTGACACCATTCCCCACTCAGAAATCATAGAAAAACTCACTAAGCTAGGCATCAACCCCTATATCATTAGGTGGGTTGCAAACTGGCTCACAGACAGAACCCACAGTGCGAAAGTAGCTGACTCCAAGTCAGACTGCCGACCAGTCACGAGTGGAGTCCCACAGGGATCGGTCCTGGGTCCTCTCCTGTTTGGCATCTACTTCTTGGAAGTCCAGGCCAACACAGAGGGGCTCTGGCTGACCAAGTTCGTAGATGACTGCAAGCTGGGAGCGATTATTAACTCCCCAAGTGATATAGACATCCTACAGAAAGGCCTCACTGAGACCAATGACTGGTGTCAAAACCATTGCCTTAAGCTTAATGCCAAAAATGCATTGTCATCCCCTTTGAGAAAAACTCAATTCCCACTAATTACCACATCGATGGGAGCCTACTGAACACTGAAGGTTTTATAAGAGATCTGGGGATACAGGTTAACAGCAACCTCTCCTTCGACCACCACATTGCCACTGTGGTCAGAAAGTCCTTCTATGTGGCACATCTAGGAAGAAAGAGGTCATCATCTTCTCTACTCTTCCCTTATTAGGCCAGTCATCGGGTATAATGCCAATTTGGCATGTACCTCACTAGAGACATGCAACAGCTGGAAAGGCCACAAAAGTACCTCACAAAGAGGATCCTAGTTCTTAAACACGTCCTACATGGACAGACTAAAAAAAAACTCCAGCTATTCTCTGTCTCATATCGTCTACTAAGAGGCGATCACCGCTTGATTTACAAAGCCATGTCTGACCCAGCTCTTTTAGAAATGCTACATGAAAAGAAATCCCAGTCCCTCCGCACCACATGCTCTAGAGACCTCAACCTCATTATCACACTCAACAGAGCATGCTGGAGGGACAGGTTGATAACCCAGAGACTGCCCATGCTCTGGAACAGACTTCCCATACATGTTAAACAGAGCACCTCACTGGCCCTCTTTAAGAGAAATCTTGATGAGTGGATGGGAAATAGAAAGTTCACTCTGGGGATCACTCCAGTGACTACTTGATAGAGGCACTGGGAACTAACATCGGGCGGCATGATGCCAGGGCACTTCTATGGGCTAGGCTTGTAAAGGCTCCAGGGCCATTACCTAGTACACACCTATGAATCTATTCATGGTATACACATGAGATAAATTAAAGTTTCAATTTACATTTTCATAAGGTAATGTGCATATTGTTTGCTAAGAGCTCCAGGATGGGTTGAATGTATCATCATCCTTCATACCAATTGTTCAGTTGTTACATTACACACATAGCAGAAGGTGTTGTTAGTCAGTCATCCTGTCTGAAAATAATTCTAAAAGTTACAGCTGAAACTCAAAAGTGAGATTTTCTCGACTATGACTTAGATGTGAATAGTATTGCATTTAAGGTCCTCTGTGTAAGGAACAAAATGTATTTAATGATACAGCCGTAGTAACAATTCCTTCCATTGATAACGAAAAAGAAAAACAAAGAAAAAAGGAAGGGTGGAATAACTTGAGAAGTCTGCTGAGCACCTTGCTTGCTCCTACAGCACCCTGTGACATAATGGTTTGCATTAATGGGGTGATGACTTCATGAAGGTAGGACTGAATTCCCTTAAACCCGGTGACATTCCTGTTAAGTCCTTCCTCATAAACTGTGCATAGTATACAGAGGACAGAGCTCTTATTAAGCAAATGTAAAATGATAAATGGCATGCAGGAAAAAAGTTATAAACAAACCTTTATTTATTAAATGTGATGTGTGGTACCATGAATATGGCGAGAGTATTAAGGTTATCCCAGTGAACAGCTGCAGGCTCCTATACTGTCCCGTCTTCCAAAAAAAAAAAAAATAAAATAAAAAAAACTTCAAAAATGTTGTCTCAAAGCTGCATTTTGAACTCCACGAGTTTTCTGAAGCACCTAGAAATGAGCTGTATAATCAGTTTCAGCTGATACTTTAACAGTCTGCAGCTGTTGTTGCAAGGGATGGTAGGGAACAGTGGGTAAGAAAACTGATAGTTAAGAAGTGTGATTGACAGGACAGAAAACATGCATTGCTGTTCCTTCCTATTATGTTTAAACAGATTTGCCAGTCTCTAATGTCCATTCTGCTGGCTTATATTATTTTGCAGTGTATGGCTGTGCATATGTACAATAATAGCTGTAGAAAAAAAAAGTTCCATTGTTGAATTGCCATTTTGTAAATATGTTGGTCTAACCTAGATTGTTGATATACACGTCACTGTTCTGTGTTGAACTTTTTATCATTACTGCTAAGCAGTTCCAAATTTTCTTCCAACAAATATGGACACTAGTTTAGGAGACCTGCTTTGAAACCACTTATTGGCAGACTTGTCCTCAAACAGCTTGGCCAAGAATGCACTGGGCGGTGCAGATCAGGAAAAATCGGCAGTCACCCATGCATGGCATAAATCTTTCCTCTTCACTTTTCTAGGTTTTTGGCATGTCTTTAATATATTATTCACAAAACTTTTAGGCAGAAACATAGCTTCTAGACTGCAAAACTATAGTAATAAATTCTGACTGCAGTTCTGATTCAATCTGTAGCATCTGATTACAAGTTGTTGAATAGTCTTAACTTCTAAGGATGTGTAGTTTGCATTTAATAAAGACCTGTATTAATAGATCCTGTATGTGTTTTTCACTCTTCCCTGTTTCTTGGTTGTGTTATTTATGCAGAAACAATTATAATATGATTCTGGATGAATTATTAAGACTGATTCCTCACATGTGGCTTTTATAACCGAGGAGTACTTCATAGACTTTCTGACTTGGAATGTTTTATAGATTGAACCACACCTGTCATAGTAGAGGTATTTCTAAGATCAAAAGCAATATGCAGGCCTTACTTTAATCTAAACAATGTGCCTCTCTTTGATGTAATAAATGTGTGCACATATTTATAAACCTCCCTTTATCACGGTGTCATGGGATATATACCAATTTTCCTGAAGATATAATTGTTTAGAACACTGGCAAATGTGTGAAGCCCCACATGCACTCCCTTTACTCATGTGTGCTACCCTTAATCCTAGCCCTAATTCAAACTACAACTCCAGCTCTAACCATAACAGTAACCATATTCCTATCCCAAACCCTAACACTCAACTACACACACACACACACACACACACACACACACACACACACACACACACACACACACACACACACACACCTTGCACTAACTAAAAAACTATACTTAACCGCAGTCCTAACAGTACCACACATACACAAACACAGCATTCTAATGCACTCACTGATCTTACTTGCAAGATTATGCAGTCAACATTCTTTCTTTCACCAGATCATATTTGGTCTACTGATAGAAACCTAGTCAAAGCCTTGCTAGTTCTCTTTTATGGGTTTCTGCAAATGTTTATGTGTGTGTGTGTGTGTGTGTGTATGTGTGTGTATATACACACACACACACACGTATATATATATATATATATATATATATATATAATCCTAGCCCTAATTCAAACTACAACTCCAGCTCTAACCATAACAGTAACCATATTCCTATCCCAAACCCTAACACTCAACTACACACACACACACACACACACACACACACACACACACACACACACACACACACACACACACACACACACCTTGCACTAACTAAAAAACTATACTTAACCGCAGTCCTAACAGTACCACACATACACAAACACAGCATTCTAATGCACTCACTGATCTTACTTGCAAGATTATGCAGTCAACATTCTTTCTTTCACCAGATCATATTTGGTCTACTGATAGAAACCTAGTCAAAGCCTTGCTAGTTCTCTTTTATGGGTTTCTGCAAATGTTTATGTGTGTGTGTGTTTGTGTGTGTGTGTGTGTGTGTGTGTGTGTGTATATACACACACACACACACGTATATATATATATATATATATATATATATATATATATATATATATATATGTATATATGTGTATATATATATTTATAATATTTATATATAGACTGTGAAAAGAATAGATCCCTCTTCCTATGACAGGGCACAGATGAAGTTCATGAAATCAGGTTTGTTTCAATCTTTGATGTTCTCCTGAAACTATCTAGGTGTCCACATTGCTCTGTTTTATGCTAAAATGCATTGATGTAACTTCATGCCTTTCATTATGTAAGACACTAGCTGCTGGGTATAGCTATTTTTGATAGTTGATGCTTCTTTGTCCTTTTCTGCTCTGCTCATAAACTCCCAGCTTACTCTGTCAAATGCTTTTTCTGCATCAAGACCCACCAACAACAGTGGTATTTTGTTACATTCTGCTTCCCTTTGGATCATCAGTGTTGTCAAATGTCTGACTCCCTTCCACAAAACCGCATTATAGGTTCATAGGTTGGTACTAGGCTATCGGCCCTAGGGCCTATACAAGCCTAGCCAGAACAATTCCCTGGCTATTTCTTCCCACACTATTTACTTCCCTGTACCCCTGGCTAGCAGGGCGACTGATGTGATCCCCAGGGTGAATTTCCTTTCTCCCATCCAATCATCAAGGTTCTTTTTGAAGAGGGCCAAAGAGGCACTCTTCTTGACATGTATGGGCAGTCTATTCCAGAGTCTGGGGAGTCTCTGGGTCAGAAACCTATCCCTCCAGCATGTTTTGTTTATTGTGATGACAAAATTTAGATCCCTGGAGCATGTGCCTATGAGGGATTGGGATTTCTTTAAGTGTAGCATGTCCAACAGCTCTGGGTTTGACATGGCCTTGTATGTTAAGCAGAGATCGCCTCGGAGTAGACAATATGTGACAGAGTATAGCTGGAGTTTTTTAAGGCAGTCAGCATAGGGCATCTGCTTTAGGCCTGTGATTCTTTTAGTGAGGTATTTCTGCGGCCTTTCCAGTTGTTGCAGATGTCTTGAGAGGTACATACCAAATGGGGCGTTGTATTCTATAATGGGTCTAATCAGGGATGAGTACAGTGGGACAATGACCTCCTTTTTTCTGGATGAAAAGCCCTTAGTGATGAGGTGTGCCACATAGAAGGATTTCCTGACTGTTGTGGCGATGTGGTTATTGAAGGTGAGACCACTGTCCACCTGTGTCCCTAAGTCTCTTATCACACTTTCGGTGGTTAGTGTACTGCCACCTATGTGATAATTCACGGGTACGTGTTTCTTCCCAAAGGGGATAACTATACATTTCTTGGCATTGAGCATGAGCCCATGGCTCTGGCACCAAGCATCTGTTTTTGTAAGGCCCTTTTTATCCACATCATTTGGAGATTCAATAATGGCTCCCAGTTTGCAGTCATCTGCAAACTTTGTTAGCCAGAGTCAGTTAGGGTTGGCCTGTATTTCAGAGAAGTAGATGCCAAACAAGAGCGGTCCCAGAACTGAACCCTGAGGTACTCCATTTGTCACTTGTCTGGAGCTGGATGTGGAGTCAGCTACTTTTACAGTGTGGGTTCTGTCAGTAAGCCAGTTGGCAACCCATCGAGTGACGTAGGGATTAATGTCCAACTTAGTAAGTTTATCTATGATTCCAGAGTGGGGGATGGTGTCAAAGGCCTTGGCGAGGTCCAGATAGGCTGTGTGGACTGCCTTACCCTCGTCCACGGCTCTGGAGACTGATTCGAAGAAGTCAATAAGGTTCAGGAGACAAGATCGGCCCTTCATGAACCCAAACTGGGTGGGGTCCAGTGTTTGAAGGTTGCCAGTGTCTTTGTTTATAAGTTCCATGATAATACATTCCATGGCCTTGCAGATCAGGCTTGTCAGACTGATGGGGCAGTAGTTCCCAGGATCCAAGGTGGATCCCCCCTTGTGGAGTGGGATAACTGTAGCTATGCACCACTCAGAAGCACGAAGCCTGAGGTGAGGGTATGATTAAACATGACACTTAGGTGAGGTGCAAGTTCAGTTTGTAGTTCATGTAGTACACAGCCCGGGATGTCATCTGGTCCCATGGATGCTGTATTCTTAGCTTTGGAGAGTGCATTTTTTACCTGTGTGACCATTATTATCGGAATTTGGCAATCTTCCAGTACTGAGATGGGCCATTTAGGGGGTGAGAGGGGGGGTGAACTTGGCAGTGAATCGATCTGCCAGGATATTGGCAATATCCTTGGGATCAGTATATTTAATGCCATTTTGTTGTAGCTCAGAGCAGATCTGAGCAATGCCATTTAGATTCTTGACATAGTTATAGAATGCCTTGTGGTTGTCTTTGGAATCTTTGGCAATTTTATTTTCGTAACTGGCTTTGGAGGATTTTATGAGGGATCTCAACTTCTTACTGAGGCTGGTAAGGGAGTTTTTTGCATCCTGGGATTTTCCTCTTTTCTGCAACAGTTTTTTCCTTTTGTTGTAAAGTTTGTTTATGGGAGGGGATCACCAGATTGGCTTTCTTTTTTTGGAGGAGAGCATCTTGGTTCTATATGGAATGGCATGATTCATGCATGAATGGATGTGCTCGTACAGTGCCTTAGTGTAGGACTCAGCAGTCGAACTTACAGTTCCCGTCTGCATGGGTGTCATGAAGTTTGTAACTTCTGACTTGAGTAGCATGAAGTCGGCCTTGGAGAAGTTTTTTATGGAGGTTTCTTACTGGGGGATGGGGGTGGGATGTGGATGTTAAGGGTGATTAGATTATGGTCTGACCTGACCAACGAGGGGGTGACCATAGGTGTGGAGCATCGATTTCCCATGTTGGTAATGACCAGGTCTAGAATATTGGAGCCCCTGGTGGGACTATGGATTAGTTGATCCAGGGCATTGGAATTTATGAATTGCAACAACCGTTGGGCAAAGGTGTTGGTGCATGAGTATTTTTCTCAGTTAATGACAGGGTAGTTGAAATCACCCAGTATTAGGGTGTTTGGTTGTATATTAATATTTTTCAGTATGTTTAGAAAGGTGTAGTGAGAATCTTGGGGCATGTTGGGGGATCTGTATCAAGCTACAATTTGCATTGCAGTTTTACCTAGTGTTAGTTGCACCTGGAGAATTTCAGATGCATTGTGTTGGGCAACTAACCTGGTGGTGTGAATATCCTTGGTGAATATGGACACTCCTCCACCTTTAGTGTTTCGATCCTGGTTTGGTAGCCGAAAAGTGTGGTAAGAGTTGTAGCCTGGTATTGCAGGTGTGCTCTCTGGAGCCTTGAACCAGGTCTCAGTTACTGCACAGATATCGATGTTCTCCATTTCTAGGAGTGCCTCAAGAGAGTGCATTTTGAGGTTTAGACTTCTAGCATTGAGTAGCATTACCTTCAGATTTTGCATGCTTGTACCGGTTATGGTGGTGGTTTTGTCCTTTGAACTTTGCCTAAAAAAGGCACTATAGGGGTGGCAAGAGCCTTAGCCAGTAACCTGAATCCCAGGGGCGACAGGTGCAGACTATCTCTGGCAAAGCATCGTGGTCTGTCGATCATGTCGTCCTAGGCAGAGAGATACTGGATCCCCTTTGAATGACACCAGAAGCTTAGCCAATTGTTGATGTCAATCATTTTGCCCTTATGTTGTGGTATCATCCTGGGCGAAGGCAGGATGCTACTCAGGGCTAGGGGTATACCTGCCTGGGCCACATGATCTGAGAGCTCTTCCATGTCTGTTTTCATGTAGTCCAGGGGGGTACGTCTCAAGTCATTCACTCCAACATGGACAATGACAGAGTCATATTTGTACTTGTTGTGGAGTGACTTGAGTGCATGAGTTATGTGGCGGATCCTAGCACCCGACAGGCAGCTCACTTGTTTCTCCTTGTTCAGCCTGGTGAGTGGGACATCAGTGTGCCTGACTATAGAGTCACCTATGACTAAAGTGTTAGGTACGTTATCTTGCCTTAGGGGCTGTTGCTGTGTGGCACACTGGTGTTGTGAGCTATGTGACACTTTGGATGTGATTGGTGTTTGTTTGTGTTTCAGCTGCGGAGGTCCTTGTTGCTTGGGCAGGTTACAGTTAAGGGCCTCTGCATATGTGGATTTAGTGTTGCTATGTGTGGGTGTTGGTGGTGTGAGTTTAGAAGGGCTATGTGTTGCTTGAGGTGTAGTGCGGGTGTTAATCTTCTCTTGACTGTCTAGCACAATCTTGGGTGGAGAGAGCGTTGCTTCCAGTTTGGCTATGTAAGTGCATCTCTCACAGGTTGTAGTGTTGGGTGGTAGGAGGAGAGGGTTGTCTGTGTACATGAGGCAATTGCTGCATTGTCCCAGTATGCCCAGATTCACCATGTGGACAGGAGAGATCAATGGAATCTGACCCTTGGACATGCCTGGTTTGGTGCTTTTTTTTTTTTTTTGTAAAGTACAGGAGCTGATTTCCCTTACCTTAGCAAGGTACTTTGCAATTATAGACTGTTTAATGCCTATGATTAATTTCTCCTTATTAATAAGGAGAGTTGAGTGCTTGTATCAGTTTAAGGCTTCCTAGTGTTTTCCAGCAGGTATTAGAGCAAGTGCTAGTTACATGGATGCTTAAAGGTAAGATGAAAACAAAATGGTTTATCCCAATCACTGCAGTGTGCACTAGAGAAGTTAGATGTGAAAGTAGGTAACTTAAGTTTTACCTGTCTAAAAAGTTAAGTTTTAGTAGAAAGTCACTATTTTTAAAACAGCAAGATAGATTGAAAGGGGGTGATCACTTTTGCATTCCGATACTATGGAATACAGTAGAATGGCCAATAAATTTAAATATAAATCCCAACAATTGTGACCAAGCAACAACCACGAACCAACACTATATCCAGTATTAAGAATGGCAGGAACAAACTCCGTTTAGATAAAAAATCAAGTAGTTTATTACAGGTACCAGGTAAACGCTTTCACTACAGCTTCTTCAGACTGTTAAATTTTAAAAATCTTTACATCACCTTATATATAGATCACATGTCTTATTCAATTATCTAATTAGTGTCCTAAAGTCAACTAGCTTTTTAGAACCTGACTAAATAACGTTCTCAACATAATAAATATTATAAACCAGATAGATTCATTTGCTAACTATGACACCTTCTATCAAAATATGCCGATACAAACACTACATGTGTTTTAAAAATCTCTACAGTTCTTGCTTATACAAAACGAAGTGAATACGCATTTAAAAGCATCAATGATGTACATTTCTATAAACCTAAACGTCATATTATTCATGATAACAGAAATGGGAAAAAACACACCTACTCATACTATTAATGCTGTCAATACTATTATAAAACAAAACAATATTAAAAACAAGACCTGACGGTCTAAGCTAATGATATATTAACAGCATACAATATAGAGTTATTACAACAACCCCTATGTGTTAAGGGTTTTTTCCTAAATGTCATCCCACAATCTGGGGTGACTTCTTTTATACTTCTATTTAGCGATTAAGCGCCTGGATTTAAGGATTGGTCTCAATGAAGCTCTTTCGTTGAGACCTTTACCCTTATCAGCTCTCATTTTCAAAATCCAATTGATCTCCCTTTTTTCCGTGACATTTTTAATGTCGCATTCCCTTACCATAGGGATAATGGTGTCGATAACCATAAAACTAAATGTGCGTTCCTCTCCACTTGTTTTAACATGTTTGGCTAGTGCATTGTTATTATGGCCTATTCTAATAGCATAGAGATGCTCTCTTATTCTAGTCCGGAAGGCTCTATTTGTCTTCCCGATATAGAATGAACAACATTCTTGACATTTAGCCAAATATACCACATGAGTACTACCACAATCTGCATTGACATAAAATTTAAAAACCTGTCCTGTGAATAAACTCACTCCCTGGTTCTATATATATACAAAAGTTACATTTCCCACAAGGAGCTGTCCTTGTATGGTTCACGTGACTATTACTTATTCCCCAATGGCACAACATTCTTTTAAGATTGAATTTATTCTTATATTGAAATCTTGGTTCATCACCTTCTATATCTCTCAATTGTGGATCAATGGTGAGGATACGCCAGTAGTTATTTATTAAATCTCTAATATTTCTATTATAACTAGTATAATACATAGGAATCTTAATAAAATGCATATCTTTTTTATGTTGCATGGTTTCAATATTCCATGCAGAATAATATGGCGCACCTACATTATCTCTTAATGAATGTACTTCTTGTATCCTTGTATCAACTTCAGATTTTTGATATCCACGTTTGAACAATCTACACTTAAATGCTTCCATTTCTTGTTGGTATCCTTCATCTGCAGCATTAAGTCGTGATATCCTAATACTTTGACCCTTTATAATATTTTTAAAAATATATGGTGGGTGCATACTTTGTCGATGCAAGAGGGTATTCCTATAGCATTTCTTCCTAAAGACCCCAGTATTAACATAGGTGTTCATAATTCTTTCCACATACACGTCCAAAAACTCTATTCTCATGTCTGAGTAATTGGAAGTGAATTTAAGAAACAAAGTCATATTATTCATACATTCAATGCATCTTTCTAACTCTAATATGTCGCCTTCCCATAAGAAAATGACATCATCAACAAAACGCCAATAAAAGAGAATATTCTTTTGGTACCATATATTGGGAAGCAAATTATCCTCTTCCCACAATGCCAAAAACATGTTGGCGTAGCTACTGGCACACGAGGTGCCCATAGCTACGCCTTCACATTGCAGGTATCTCTCATCTTCATATATAAAAACATTGTTCTCCAGTATGATTTCTAAGAACATGCATAACAAATCTATTTTATGCTCTGCATATTCACTATATTTCATCAGATATTTCTTAATGTAACTAATGCCTAAGGCATTGGGAATGATGGTAAATAAGGACTGTACATCCAAGGTTACAAATATCATATTGGGTTTCATTTCTGTCCCCTCAAAAAATCCATATAAATCCAATAAAAATTGTTTGGTATCCTTAAGTATGGTTCTATTTTTATCTGTAATTGGTCTTAGATGTCTCTCAACATATAAAGAAAAAGGCTCCATGGACCACCCCCTCCCGGACACTATTGGCCTCATGGGGGGTTTATACCATCTTTATGGATTTTGGGTATCCCCTGTATAGCTGGAATCACAGGACATTCAACTTTGAGAAAATTAGCTAGCTCTATATTAATGTCATAGTTATTAACTAGATCTTCTATTATGTTGTTTATATTCAGCTTTATATTATCTAATTGTATTCTATCAATGACAATGTAGACTGCCTCCTTACTTAACATATTTTTCATGGTGTCATGATATTTCGTTCTATCCACAATCACCAAGGGTCCACCCTTATCTGCTGGTCTAAACACTACTGTGTCTTCTTGTTTTAACCTCTGTAGTGCTTTCCTTTCATTAATACTTAAATTGCTCTTGTTCCTTTTATAACTAAAATTCTTATTTGGGTTACTATATAGTTTATACACATCCTCTTCCACTAGGTTGTAAAATGCCTCTGCTAAAGGGTGATTATGTGGCATGTATTCACTAGTCTTTTAAATGTTTGCTTATAATTACTATCACTTTCTCCAAACTGGTATCTTAGCATCACATTTCTAGCGAATACTTTGACATCAGTTAATACTTCAGTAAGTTGGCTAGCAGTAGTAGAAATAAAATTTAATCCCTTTTCAATATACTTACTTCATAGGGATCTAATATCCTATTAGAAATGTTCCATATTAAACAGTCTTCGTTTGGCTCCACATTTTCTTGAGTGTCTGACTGGATTCCCTTTCCTTGGAAAGTTTTTGTTTTTGTCGTCCCAGACTCATGGAACGATCTCTCCTGGCCCCCTTCTCCATAGCTATGGGAAGGGGGAATTGTGGAAAAACCGTAGCATTGTTAGATTCATTGGGGTCTTGCTGTATTGCCCCTATGATGTTATTCCTGGGGCGTACGACTGGTTGGTGTGAAGCATTATTTGACATGTTTATGGGAGATTTCATTACTGTGCCAATATTAGATGTACTTCTTTCATTCTCCTTTATAGGTCTATATGCATTAGGTAAATTAATTCTGCCGACAAGGGGCTCAATGTCTATAGCCGAATTGTCTCTGGCATCATTAACTACCGTATTCTTTCTGCTATTATTGGCATTATTACTATCATTAATTGTTCCAGTATTTGGTGGAATATTAATATTAGTTTCATTTCTTGTGGTCACTGACATTCGCCTGTTTGTCTGAGTGGGTCTCGGCCATGTGAAGACATGACCTAGGCAGAAATTTTGTGTATCTCTATCAATTTTATTGTGCTTTTGTTGTAATAGGCGCCTCTCAAAAGCCAAAGTTCCATCTAACACATTAGATAGGGCATTGTCATTTAATGTGTTAGGATAGGTGAGGTATAGTATTTTTTGTTGTTCTATTATAGAATTGATCAATTCTTCTTCTATAGGTTTAAAAAATTCGATTAATAACTGTAAATAATTCATGCTCACCTCTATATTTAATTTCTGCCACTTCGTAAGTAGTTCTGGGTATTGCTCTCCATACGTGGGGATTTTCAAAACTCGCAAACCTCTAGGTATAATGCCTCTTTTGAGGTATACCTCAAAGTGTTGTTGTTGTGTTGACAAACGTTTTAGCTTAAGAAGATCAATTTCTAATTTATCCACTGCTGTTCGCATCTGTTCCAATGTTTCCGCTGCAAATGAAGTACTAACTTCACCATTCCCAGCTTCATATAACAGTAATGTGTTAACCTTGCTCCTCATACACATTACAAATTTGGTTTTCATATTTTCACCTATTTTACATAGAGTATTCTGTCTCTTCCCTGATGAATCAAGGCTTGACCCTTGTCCATTTGGATCACTAAGGGTACAGTTAAGTTCAGAAAATTCTTTGTTTCTCATGGACCCGACTGGTCTATAATCCAAATCTATGTTTTCAGCACTTTCTGTCATGTCTCCGTGAAGTATGAGCGTTAAGAGAGCGATAAAACTAAGCAGTATAGTCACACTCGGCAGAGCAAATGTTTCTTGGCCAAGTAAAGTTAATGCAATATAAATCCCAACAATTGTGACCAAGCAACAACCACGAACCAACACTATATCCAGTATTAAGAATGGCAGGAACAAACTTCATTTCTATATCGGGAAGACAAATAGAGCCTTCCGGACTAGAATAAGAGAGCATCTCTATGCTATTAGAATAGGTCATAATAACAATGCACTAGCCAAACGTTAAAACAAGTGGAGAGGAACGCACATTTAGTTTTATGGTTATCGACACCATTATCCCTATGGTAAGTGAAGGCGACCTTAAAAATGTCACGGAAAAAAGGGAGATCAATTGGATTTTGAAAATGAGAGCTGATAAGGGTAAAAGTCTCAACGAAAGAGCTTCATTGAGACCAATCCTTAAATCCAGGCGCTTAATCGCTAAATAGAAGTATAAAAGAAGTCACCCCAGATTGTGGGATGACATTTAGGAAAAAACCCTTAACACATAGGGATTGTTCTAATAACTCTATATTGTATGCTGTTAATATATCATTAGCTTAGACCGTCAGGTCTTGTTTTTAATATTGTTTTGTTTTATAATAGTATTGACAGCATTAATAGTATGAGTAGGTGTGTTTTTTCCCATTTCTGTTATCATGAATAATATGACGTTTAAGTTATAGAAATGTACATCATTGATGCTTTTAAATGCGTATACACTTCGTTTTGTATAAGCAAGAACTGTAGAGATTTTTTAAAACACATGTAGTATTTGTATCTGCATATTTTATTAGAAGGTGTCATAGCAAATGAATCTATCTGGTTTATAATATTTATTATGTTGAGAACGTTATTTAGTCAGGTTCTAAAAAGCTAGTTGACTTTAAGACACTAATTCAATAATTGAATAAGACGTGATCTATATATAAGGTGATGTAAAGATTTTTTAAAATTTAACGGTCTGAAGAAGCTGTAGTGAAAGCACTTACCTGGTACCTGTAATAAACTACTTGATTTTCTATCTAAACGGAGTTTGTTCCTGCCATTCTTAATACTGGATATAGTGTTGGTTCGTGGTTGTTGCTTGGTCACAATTGTTGGGATTTATATTGCATTAACTTTACTTGGCCAAGAAACATTTGCTCCGCTGAGTGTGACTATACTGCTTAATAAATTTAAATAGTTGAAGGGGAGTGATTTCAAAAATGATAATTTTGTGATTACTCACACAAGCCAGTGAAAGCAGAGAGGAAATGAGATATATGGTCAAATTAACATAAGGAGCAGGCAACTAGAAAGACAGTGGTGTTCTTATTTCTGCCTGACTCACAAGAGACAAAGCTGTGGTCTCTTTTCAAGTTTTAATATGCAGTTAAAAGCAGAACACAAGCAAAACACAAGGTAAAGAAAACAAATCACAGCACTCAAAATATAAAAAGACAATAAACCAATACAAAATACAACAAATAAAAAGCAAACCAACCTTTCCCTCACGGCAAAGCGTAGCAGAGACATTGATCCACTTCCTTCAATTTTGGCATCTCCTTTGCCATTATTTTAGCCATTATAGACATAAACACGTTATAATCATGGTTTAGGATTGAATGGGCCTGTATGATGCTGGATCTGGTGGGTATTACAGCCACCAACTCTTTCTTCCAGGATGCTGGTACTTTTCCTCCTCTTAAAATACTGTTAAAATCTTACAGACCTTTATCCGTTTTTTCCCTCCTAGCTTCCAGACTTCCACAGGAATATCATCTATTCCTGGGGACTTTCCTGTGGATTAGTTATACATCACCATTTTCATCCCATACCCTCCTTTTCTGTTAGTAATTTAGCTTCATCTACCTCTAACTTTGGCATATTTGATTATCCATAAACATTTCCGTTTGTACCTTTTCTTGATTTCAATATTTCTCTGCTTTATACAGACTTTCATAAAATTTCTGAAATATTTCTAGTAGGATCTCTTGTTATCTTCCTTGTTATAGGCTCACTAACCTTGGTGACAACCCTTTCTACTTTCTGTTACCTGAGTCATTGTGCTAAACGTTTTTGTGCTCTGGAGTTATTATAAAAAAAAAAAAACAGTTGTCTAAAAGCAATCTTTCTAAACTCATGCATATTATTGAGGTAATCCCTTATTTTCTGTTTAGCATTCTCCAGTTGCTCCTCTTCTTATTCTGTGCGATTAACCCTAATATTACTTTTTCATTTTCAATAAGTTTTTCAGGTTTATATTTCCAACTGTCTTTTAGCAACATGTATGGTGTAATTTCTTGCACAGGTATCCAGTGTGACAGCCTTGCCACATGATTGTGCCTTTCAGTATACAGACCTTCTACCACAACTGTATTACAGCCTGCAAGAATTTATGCAACCGCTTCTTGTTGTGTGCTGCAAAACTTGCATCAGCCTATATCTCTTATGTTCTTATAGATTTTGTGAAATAATGCTTATGTTATCCATTATCTTGTGCTGCCATTATCAGCCTTTCTTCTTTCTGGTTTAAATTCACCTTACCTTGGGCATTCATACATCAAATCTTGACCAACATGTCATTGTTCCAGCAGTTCTAGCAAATGCTAGAAAGCAGGGCTTTCCAGTTTTCTTTTCTTTTCTTCTGGTCACAAGATTTATATTTTTCGTTTGTTTTTTAGCACTTTCTGTTATTACTTGTTTTTGTCCAGTTCTAGTGCTGTTTGTTTTATGGATATGCAGGATATCTATCAGACTGAGTTCCAAAGATGCCTTGTATGCCAGGTGTAGATCCCCCCAACAGTCTGTAGGAGACAGAATACAGGGATAGGGCTTTGAGGCAGTCTGTATAAATTTACATATCTACTCCTTTCTGAACAGTCTTCTAATTTGAGCAAGGATGTCATCTTAGACTTGTCTTCTTCATGGTTTTGAACTTTCACTATGTATGGATCTGATGACATCTAGAAATACATATGCAGTTCAAACTAAAATATAATCGGTTTTATGGAGACCAATGTCTCTTTTACACTGAAGGATATATAATCTTGCTAAATAATCTTTTTTATATATTTTTGATAGGCATGAAGTAATTGCCTTGTTTTCCATTCTAACTGATTCAACACTTTCTGAGGCTGATCGAACACCCAAAGCTGTAAGTTAAAATACAAGTGTCAATCTATTTCCTAGCCTGAACTTTATGTCTAGATGTAAAAGACATTTTCAGTATTAATTTCACTGTTCTGAAATATTCTTTACTAACCTTTGTTGTCTTCTGGTCATGCTCTACTGCTGACCCTTCATCTACTCTTAAATATTTATGCACTCATCTCATTCCAGTCCTTCTATCATGATACTTCTCTTCAAGGATGATATTTTCTTGCTGTTTCACTATTTCTGCTATACTTGTTGATTTTGTTTACTTGTTTAGGCCAAAGTAATTCTTGCATCACCTGAAAATGTTTTACCTACACGTTTTTGCATTTTTGGATCCTGTTAGGTTATCTCTATGGTTTTAGATGTTTCACAAAAAGGTGGTGAAATGTCATTTGACAAGATTGTTCACTTGAAGTCAATCTGCTGCCATCATACCTCTTAGTGCAAGAAATTTGGACAAAGACTGACATAATGGGGGGGACAAAGGCCCCAGAATTGGGACAGATTTAAAATGTTGCTCTTATAAACCTAAAAAGTTGCTAGAATAACAAGCTCCATTAGCATGCATTTTTTTTCTGAAGGATATGAAGTCTGAACCTCAAATGTATATCACTATTTAGTGACTTCAGTCTTGAGGTCATCCCAATGATTTGCTAGAAAACCACAGATTTTATGAGAGACAGACCAAAAATCTGGACATTTTGCAAAAATCTGTACAGTTGAGCGGTATGGTTCCCATAGCCTAGCCTGTTAAGTAGACAACTTAATGGACTAATGGCAAGGCAAAAGAACAATGGTGACAAAGAATCACACTGGGATACCCCTGATGGATTTTTACAGCTGGTATAGTGATTTATCTTTTTTCATGGCTCATTTGCAAATTGATTTTCTAATCTGTCAGTGTGTTTGGTGAATATTGTACATCTATAAGCATTTTCTAATCCAGGTATGTGGGATGTTGTCAAATGTTTTTGGCAAACTATCCATGCCATACTGAGATTCCACCCTTTTTACAGCTCTACATTATGGCATTGTTTAGTAGAACATGATCTTAGTTCTCAGTTATGACTACTGTGATGTTATTAAGATGACCGAGTCTTAAGTAGCCCTGAAGAATATAGTCAAAATTGTCTTAATTAAAGTAAGCCAGACTCCATGGTCTGGTAGGGTGAAGGTGTGATCAGCTCTATCCTGTCATTTTGCACATGGTGAGGTACCCAATTGTGATTATTGTGCTGATCCTGTAAGCTGGGTTTACTTGTGATGTTCTAATGGGTCAGATTTACTCAGGCAGGCTGCTCATAGGCCACATTTAGGGTGGCATTCATACTCCCAACATTTGCAGTTGTGCAGCAGTTATCTGCAATTATTGTGGCTATACTATAGGCAAATATTCTGAGTGCAGGTATTTTGTGAAGACTATGATAATATGAAAGCCTTGCAAGGAAACAGCCAATTTGTAAAACTCCTTAAAATGGGGAAAAAAAGTTTTGTTATATATTAATGTGTGAAGTCTTTTGGAAGTAGTGGATGAGTGAGGCAGTGCACAAGCCCTCTTGAACTAATGGCAGGTAGTTAAGGAAAATAGCACCCAGTGCAGCTATCTAGAATGAATTTTAAAAATATAAAGGGGTTTTATACATTGTCTATAGGGGTGTCTTTATGTGGGTACCATGATTGGTTCTTTGAAAGGAATGAAAGGGGAATAATGAAGGATGGAAAATAGGGAGACATAAAATAAGGACACACTGAAGAAAGAAATGATGGGTTATGCTTGAGGTTGTGGGAAAGGAGATGTTCTATATTTCTGGTGGGGGAATAGAACCCCCTTATTTTTCAAACTTTTTTATATGCATTGCATACAACAGCTTTGTTGATCTGTTCCATCTGACCTGTTTGCTAGTGAAGTCCATCATTAGTATGAACAGCAGTGGGCTCAGAGCTCAACCCTAATGCACACCTACTCCTACTGGGAGCACCTCAGTGAGATTTGGTCTCACCGAGGTGCTCCCTGCAGGAGTAGGTGTGCATTAGCACTGATGTCCTTACTGTTACAGGAAAGATAATTAAAACATTTTGAAAAAAAAAAGCTGGAGGTGGGGAACTGCACACTGAAATACAGATAACACACAGTGGAAAGAATGATGTAATGAATAACACTGATGAAAAGGCAATAAACATTAGAACATACCAAAACAAAAGTTAGGCACTTTTCCTTTCCTGAGGAAGGTAACATGTCATGAAAACTGCAAGGTGGAATACAGCAGCAGTACATGGTTAAATGCACTCAACTTCCTCAAGCTACTCACTCAAATAGTGTAATAGCAATGATCAAGTAATGAACTTTCCAGCAGAAGCAGTAACTGCATGTTTCCATAAACAAAGCACAAGCAGAAATACAGTACAAAATTATGCATTCATTTTATGCTACCAATTCCATTTACTGTACAGATCTCAGTGAGCAGTCAGATGTGACTCCTACTATATGATAACATTAAACAGTAAATATATATATATATATATATATATATATATATATATATATATATATATATATATATATAAGCACCTATATTTAAGAAAAAAAATATTTAAAGATAACAGGGAATGTCTGATGTAAAATGACAGTAGGCCATGCACCACACAACATAATCTTCACATGGCACTGCATACATCAGTTATATAGGCATTTTTATAATGAAGGTAACACTAACCTTAATGCCATTGTCCATAGTCATGGACTGGGCACCATCTCTTTGGCTGATTAACCATATACCATGCAGAAGCCTGCACCATGAGATCCCTTACTACTGCAGCTGGCTGGTCATCAACACTATCATCAGTTGTAGGAAGACCTGTATTGGGAACTGCAGTTCCATCATGGGGCAGTTCACCACCACACCAGCACATGATCATGTTATGCTAAATGCAGCATGCAGGAAACATCCTGCATGTGGTAGCATGATCACACTGAAGGGAAACCCAGGCTCATCCATGCAACAGAAATGACCTTTCAGCAGGCCAAACATTCATCCAATGGCAATCGAACCTGGGACAGGGCAGTGCTGTACCTGTGTACCCGTACAGGGATCATTAATTAAAATGTGAGTGGATAGACTGGTTCACCTGGAAAACAGAAGAGAAGACAAGAAAAGAAAAGAAAAGAAAAGAAAAGAGGGGGTACAGAACAAGGGAATGGTAGTTTATTACTAAGCAATAAATTAACAAAGGTATAACTAATTATATAAATATTGTAAAAATATCCACGTACCAACAAAATGACCATGGGTCAACCTACCATGCAGGAAGAGGTGGCAGAGTGAGCTTGTGTGCTAGTTATAAGATTAATGAGCAATGCCAGGATACTGGGCAGACACATTTGTTTTTCACCCCCATACATCACAAACTACATGGCAGTTGATGGAACGGTAGCCCTTCTTATTTCATTAACACTCACCCGTTGGTCCTGATGGGGCCCTAATGGCAACACAGGAGTAATTTATCATACTGAGCCCACAGGAAAACATGCCATCCCACAGAAGGTGTGCATGGTTCTGGCTTGGTCCGGCGGTGATACTGGCAGATACAAATACTGATTCACACTTGCCAAAAGTATGTTGAAGAACTGCAGAAGTATCCTCAAGCCACAAACTTGAGAGATACCTAACATGTCCACAGTCTGTCTCTGAAAAGTCCCCGTGGCAGGTACAGTGAGGGCTATACATACCTTACTATCCACAGGGATAGAAAGGCCATGCATTCCTCCAATTCTCATCTGTGGGCCATGCTTACTCATTAAAGCCCTTAAAATCTCTCTGCCATGGTAAATATATCAGGAAGTTCTTAATTATCAAAGTTATGATAGATTATTCTTTGCCTAAATCTTTGCCTTCTTTGTTGGCGAGCACTGGGGGTTGCAAATGGTTTTGGCTTGTCCAAGACAAGTACTTCACACAGAGAAATAGCTAGGCTGGCAGCAACACCAAGCAGTTCCTCAAATGCAAGGTAGACAGAAAAAGCATGATATTGCCTTTTGCAGCACCTCTGCTCATGGTGTGGAAATCCATCAAAAATTATTAAGAATCGCAAACAAGTTCTGCACCATTTCTCATTTTAATGCCATTTTCCTTCATTTGCATACGTTCATTGAAGGCTACTGCACATAAACACAGCTAGCCTCTATGAATTGCACCAAGGCTGCTCTTAGGTATGACTAGAGCAAATTGCTGTTACCAGTAAGAGCGATAACTATGAACACCATGCTTAGAATCAGGAATTAGAAAGCTTCCAGAAGCCTAAATGCTTCTTTAATGTATAGCTGGCAATTTCTGCATTTCCTATTATTATGTTCTGTGCTGGAACACAGAATGAAGCTTGGTTAAAGAAAGTGTTCTATTTTTGATATTTCTGCTTTTACACTCAGTGCTGGGGAGCACAGAATGAGGCTAGTAGGTTTAAGACAAAGAAGAAAACAAAACTGTCCAGAAAATTCTGTTTATAATACTGTTATTCCTCAGAAGGAATTTGCAGGGTGCAAGTCTTTATTTTAACACCACATCCTTCATCCCATGGTTGTGTGCAGCTCCTGGGCAGTCTGCTTTCATATAGTAAAAGTGCAAGGAATCGGAGTCCATGTAAATGCCTAATCTATGTTCTGTGACTCACCCAAGATTTTTCTTGCAGTTTCAAAAATGGCCAGATGAATTAAAATAACACAGCAGTCATATAATGGTTACCTTTCTATACTCAATCTGATTTTAAATGCAGTTTTTATTTCACTTCAAAGTGTTTCTGTTTTGTTATTGTAATCTTCCTTTCGTATCTATTAGCACCTCAAACTATGCCTGTAAATGTCTGTTTCAGGGGCAAAGTATTAAATAATGTGGACAAATGGGTGAATGAATTAGTATTTGCTTAAAAATGCTGAAATAAATGAACTTGTATTAACATTCATATAATAGGAATTAAAAAAAAAAAGAATCTAATTTTAATTACTAGCATGGTTTAAGTTTTTAATCCTCAATGCATTTGCATGAAATCACATATTTAATGAGGAAAAAAGCAAAAGCCTGATGCCACAGCAAGACTGCCCCTGAAAAATCAGAGAACTATGCCATGATCTGGGAGAATCAGATGTCTGAATTACTTGAACGAAAGCAACATTGAAACAAATGTAACTGTTAAATCATAACTCATAACCACAATCAAAAATGCATATAAAATGTCTAGGTACCAATCAAGATGGAGTATTTCTTATTTTATCACTTTTAAAATAAGTTAAGTTAGTGCTTACCTCCTGCATTCCCAGTGAAAGTCTGAGGAAGGTAAGTACACTTGTTGGAATGGTGAAAACTGAAGTATAGTAAGGGGTAATGCATACTAAGGTTGAATTTGCTCTTTCTTGCAGAATGCCCCCCTTCCAGATGTGCAGTACTGTTGGAGTTAATAAAGATAAGCAGCAAAGGAGTTGGAGGTACAGTCCTCACCAAGTCCCGCTCTGCAAAAATACTTTTAATGTATAACAGCAAGTTTTGTACTTCATTGTTTTTGGAAGTATTTTATTTAAACTTTTGGAGTATTGGGGCTCCCACTATCAAATCTTGAATATTCCTCATAATTCTACCTATCCACAAACTACACTATACACGTGCTATATCAGGTGACAGTTTTTGAGATGTACCTCCATGGCACTCTTGTTTTTGCTGGTTCTTTTAATATTTCTTCATCTCTGCATGCTTTCCATACCAGAATTATATCTTCCCTTCATCTAGTGTAGGCCATCCTGTACTGGATCAGGAATCATAGTATTTTGTCCTGTGAGTGATTCCATAGGCATATACTCTTCATAGGGAACTGTCTGAGATTTCACTGAACAGCAATTTTAATATGGATTCCAAACAAAACACACATATTCATGTACACATTCTGCTATGCACTTAAAGCCAGACATTAATAGCATTGGGTTTCTTAACTTTATACATTTCAATATGCAGTACTACACTCTATTTATTAACTTGCATATAGCATCATTGCTTAATTTGAAGGCTGATTTCTTGTCTATTGCAGTACCTAGGTCTTTGTAGGAATTTGTATTCTGTACTGTTTTCCTAGATGGTACTTTGTCCAATAGAGTATGTTGTCAAATGATACAGAATTTGTTTTACTTAACACTTATTGGCTGAATGCTGTTTGGCTGGAATTCAGAAAGGCTTGACACAAGGAGGAAGCCTCAACATGACCATATTCCTCCTCCCAGTAAGCGTTTTTGATTCTTAGACCACCCTACCACTGAGATTTTCTATTTGCATGAGTCTTAGCATGGAGGGCAATCTCATGGGCAGAGCTACATAGTAATGCAGCAGTCTGGGGGAACAGCTAATGTTATCTAAACCCACATTATGTTGCTGAGCAATTCAGATACTTACTCAGCCATGTAAAAGGTCACTATTAGAAGAAAAAGTGACACTAAAAACAAAGCAGTCAAGGGAGTACTCGCTTGTACAGGTAAATTCAGTGAAGATGTGGGGATGGGGTGGGGTGGGCTAATGTATGTATGTGTGTGCATATCTGTAGTCTGTATGGGCACAAATGAGGCTGCATGAATATGTGTGTGTGTGTGTGTGTGTGTGTGTGTGTGTGTGTGTGTGTGTCTGAAATCGAGAGTCTGGACGTGTGTGTGTGTGTGTATGAGTGTGTGTTTATGTGTGTCTGGGTGGTTGCACTAGGGGGATTATGTAGGAGGTAGGGAAATGAGTGGATGTGTGTGTGTTTGTGTGTGTGTGTGTGTGTGTGTGTGTGTGTGTGTGTGTGTGTGTGTGTGTGTGTGTATATGCATGCTTATTTGTTTATTTATTGGCATTTGTTTACGCATAACTCTGAAACTTTTAGCGCAAAAAATCTGGACAAAGTCTGATGGAATTGGGGGGGACAAAGTCCCAAAAATAGGGACAGATGTTAAATATTGTTCTTATAAACTTAGAAAGTTGCTAAAAAAACAAGATTTGTCTTAGCATACATTTTTTCTGAAGGATATGTTGTTGTTGTGTCTTTCGGCTTTTCCCGGTTAGGGGTCACCACAGCGGAACTCCGGTCCGCTAATGATTGGCAGTAGATTTTTACGTGCCGAATTACCAGCTCTGAAGCACAACCTTCAACGAAGGTACGCCCATTCACGCATGTCTCCACACAGAAGACACTTTAGCTGAGAATCGAACAGGACAACGTCTTTCTGTGAGGCAACAAAGCTATGAAGTCTGAAACACAAATGTACATCATTATTTAGTGACTTCAGTCTTTAGATCATCCCAGTGATTTGCCAGAAAATCACAAATTTTATGAGGAGCAGATCAAAAATATTTGGCAAAAATCTGGCCATCTGTGAAAAGCAGTACAATTGAGTGGTGTGGTTTAGAAGGATAGTCCGCCTGAGCAGTGACCTCTTTCAGAGGAGACCTGGAGAGAAAACAGTTCAATTATTCAGACATCCTTGGCATCAGTTACTTCATTTACAAACAGTTTTGAGTTAAGGGGGCTGTCTTTTCCAGCACAATGCATGGGCCACTAAGAAGAACATGACCACTGTCAGGACTGACAGCAATAATTTTGACTACTGTGTGATTGAGAAACATGCTAATGAGCTAATAATGAGGTCTTTTTCAGTTACATGGGTTGTATATGAATGTTTTTAAGATAAAAAGTTACAGCAGCCAAAGAATGGAAGGCTGGGAGGAGGCACAAGGAAAATAAATGATAGTGGAGGGTATAGTTGAGACAATAGTACATTAAGTTTTGTGCAGCAGAGAGATGCAAAACAAATTCATGTATCTGTATTAGTACCAGTTTAAACAGGGGGTGGTGCAGGTGCAAAGGCATTTAACTATCAGGTGTTGGTTGGCATTTAAAGACTTTCAGGTTACAAACTGTTCTTACGTGGAGTGGGATGATATTCCAGCTGTTAGCAATGCAGTGTGAATACAGGGAGTATCCTGCACTGCTGTTAGGTTTAGTTATGTATTAGGCATACACTGAAATTGCCAAATACTGATCCTTGGTGCACTCCCAACTTTGTTAATCATGTTTTGCCTTATTTTATTGTTTAGCTTTACCTGTGTTGTCTCCTGCTTACCAACCAATTAGATATCCCTTTGGTTATGCATTGTATAATTTCCATTAACTTCAGATTAATTTAGAGTATGCTATATAGTACTTTATTTACCCCTTTCCTAAGTAAGCGGCATTTGCCTGTTCCCAATAGTCTTTATTCATTATTACTTTATTATTACTCATTACTACTTAGCTAGTGAAGCTATTAACTGCTAAAGCAGATGAACAATTTTTCTTGTACACAAACTGTATATCATGAACGACCACTCATCTGTTTAGTTCATCTTAAATCATGTCCTCCAGGCAAATATTAAAATAGTTTTCCTAAGTAGACTCTTAAACCTACTGGATTATAGTTAAACTTTAGCTGTATTAGCCTTTCCTCTATATGGCATTGCAGTCACCTTTAGTTCGTGTGGTTTGATCATGAGAGTGAAGCCCGAGTGAGTAAACAAAGGCAACTGCGGGTAAATCTTCAATATATCACACCCACTTGTTGGTTACTGCTATTATACAACAACATTATTTAAGAAAAAAATTACTTCTTAAATAATGTATTTATATAATGGTGCCATGGTGTTCTGCATTGTTTCCATAGTCTTCTGCTTTGTTGATGTACTGCGCATGTATCTGGGACTTGCGTTCCCATGCTTACACAGTACATCAGTGCTTTGGAAAGCAAGGAAGATCTTTGTTGTTTTTTTTTTTGAAAAAAAAACAAACTATGAAATACAGACAGTTTAGAGATACAAGAGAGACAGGGCAAAAATACAAGGAAAATCAAGTACATTTCTTTAGTTTTGCGTAACGCACCTGATTTTCCTTGTATTTTCTCTCCTCTCCATACATACTGCTTGACCTTTAAACTCAAGAAAACTGTAAAGCCCTAAATAAGGGGGGAAAGGTCCCTATTGCAAATGTTGCTCTTATAAACTTAGAAAGATGTTAGCATAACAGGATTTATGCTATTGGGCATAGAGTTCCATAGCATATATTAATAGAAGGAAGTGCAGTCAAACCTCAGAGGCCGGTATTTTTTCTATTGGTATGTGCTCGATTTTACATTAGACAGGCTGGTTGGGCCACTGTAACCTCTACCACCCAGTGAGGAAGATGGAACAACTGTCACCCAAGGCAATGGATGAAAATGTACCACTGTCACCACAAAGGGTGAAGTGACAGAAAGAACATGCACACAAGTCTGTTAAAAGGATTAGCCACAAAATACAACCTGGCTCCAAGAGATTATATACTGCTACTCTGGGTAGAAACTTCCAACCTCTACATCCAGATTGAACCACACACTGCTAACTTACAGAGACACACTGCTTTCTCTATGAACCAATGCCTTCCAGTGGCTTTCTACCCATAGTAACTGACTTTCACATAAAATATTATTTTCACAAAAACACATATACACACACACAGAGACACACACACTTCACATGGAAGCTTGGCAAAATTCTCCATTTCCCCTCAGTTTTCTTCCTTGCACAGTAGTACTGTCATGAATTACCAGACCTGTCTTGATTTAGCCAACTATAAATTATAACAATATATTTCATTAATAATAGGCTCAAGCAGTTTATCTAATTGGAGACAGAAGCCACAGTTTGTTAGACTATAGTGCTAAATAATGATAACCTTATTCTCAGATAATAAATAACAATACATATATAAATAATGAAGATGAGCCATGAGAGATTAAAAGTGAAAAAAATTAACTTAAACAATGAAGAGAACAATCCTAATGCAGTTTAAATATGCAGAGATTAAATAGTGTACAGATTAAGCAAAATAGCAGTCAGTATATACAGCAAGGAATATGTACAGGAAAAAAAAAGATCTATAGCTAAGTATATATCCCAGCTTTGTCTTATTAAAGACATACTGGTCCTTATGTAATCTAACTTAACACAATGCAGAATTCAAAAACAAACCTTCAGAGATATGTCCTAAACAAAGGCTAAGAACTTCTTTTGAGTAAGAGAAAACAGTTGCAAATATATAATTATTCATTTCCATCATTCCAGTGCTAAAGCCAGGTCTTCAAATTGCATAATTTCCATTGCCACACAAAAAGAGGTGTCATTACACTACTTCAGATGGCATTAGTTTCTTATTTTCACAGTAGGAAGAATATATAAGAAACAAGTAAATAATACATTTATTGACTGTTAATAGCTGCTTTCTCACAGTTCTGGCCATCCATTTCCTTGAAGTATACTTCATTGTTTTTATGACTCTTGGCTTTCCTGTCTTCCAACCCTTTTGAAAATTATTTATTTTTTTTACATATGTATGAGTTCATTTATTTATCCTTTGTTGACTAGGTTATACACAAGCACTTAAGTGTTTTCTTGTTTAGTGCAACAAATAACACTTTGCATTTATATTCCTTTCTATCTGCTTTTATATATTAACAAAGAAAGGTCACAATGATATCCATATTTTGTAAGTTAAAACAGAGTTTAAATAAAAAAATGTAAGTGCATCAAAAACTAAAACCTGGAGAATTTATTAAGTTAAGTGCTTTTGCTCCAACATGAACTTCATCATAACCAGTTCTGATGAATCTGAGGTTATGCTGCTGGAAGGAAAGTGTTGGACTTTTTTATTAAGCCACCTGGTTTTTATTTTCGGCATGGGCACATAGTTAGTTTTTAGTTTGCTATTCATATTTATCAGTACTGCTTCTGTTTTCTGTTTTTTTGAGAGTTTAAATACAGTTTACAAAAATGGCAACTGAATGCAATAAAAATGAAAAAAAAATACATCATATTTTAAATTAGTTTATGCCTGGCATTTTCCTGGCACCATAGTGTCTGACAACATTGGTGATGTTTCCACAGAGGATAGAATTTATGTTATAATTATCTGTGAATCCTAATAATTTCAATAAATACTATACAGCTAAGTAATCTAATATAAACATTATCTGAAAATTGCTCAGTAAGAGAAGGATTGGTAAAGTAGGCTGAATATTCCTATGCATTGCAGATTTCATCTCCATTGCCATGGTAACAATTTCATTGATACTCTTGCTGTGGATATTCAGCTAATTTTGTTTTAAATGTGATGTAGCTAGTTATTGTTCTAATGTAACCTGTTTTGTGATAGCATTTGATTGCATCAATTTTCTGGTAGGTTCTCTTGACAGCTGTAAACTTGAATACTGGTTTGCATAATATTGGTGATGGTACTCCAGTCCTCCATAGCTGTGAGATGTAAGTGAACAAGTATTGGAAGCAAACTAGAGCTTGCTGGCTCGCAGAAGAGTCATCTGTCTTTATGAGCTTGAAAACAAAGTTTGATAGTGTCATGTGTCTTTTGCCATGATTAGCTGTCAGGCAACCTTCTGAAGTTAGTGACAATGATGTTCTGTGTTGTCAGGCAGATTAAAAAAGCTCCAGATTTTGTTCAAAGTAAATTGAACAACAAAACTATATACCTCTATGATGATTCTCCTTTTGAACAGATGCAAACCATCACAAAGTGTAAATCTGAATTTTTCTAGGGAATATCCAGTGTGTGTGATAAAGGCAAGGACCCAAACGACGTATCTGGATTTTATCACTAACCAGCTGGTTCAGGTAAATGGTTTGGTCCATGTTTTAGTCTCCCTGCTTCCTTATCATAATTCCTCTCTTGGACTCTATCGTTGTACAGATCTACATTTCTTACTCTTACTCTGTTACTACTGTGTCTGCCTTCCTTCTTCTTTGAATATTTCTCTTTCCTACACTTTATTTCTGCCTCTCATTTTCATTTAGATATTGTTTGAATAAATTTTGCATTTTCTGTTTAGTGTCACTCTATGGTGTACACAGAGGCATAACTAGAATGTTTAGAATTGTATGCCATCTTCCAGAAAGTATCCCACAACCCCCCAAGTGTGGCCCCCTATGAAAAAAACTCCAATCAGACATTTCAAAATATATAACCATAAGCCACAATAAACATCTATTTAGAAAATAAATTCTAGCACATCTCTTTGCAGACAATAAATGGTCTACATAGCACATGCTAGGCTACACCCAGGTTTCTCACGTCTTACCCTTCATCAACATGTCTTGTTAGTGCGCATTAAAATGTTGTGGTGCAAATGAGTCAAAAACATATTTTCAGCTTAGCAGTAGTTTGTGTATCAAGAAATAGCTTTGAAATATAAGAAAGTATGATTTTTTGTCTGAAAATAACACTATGCATAATTTATAACACTCAGGGAGTAGGCTGTGGTTACAGAATGTCACATGCAGTAAAGGTACAATGTGCAGGATATACAAAACAAAATCCCTGTAATCTGTCTTTTTTTCTGGCACAGCTTGCAACATTAAAGGAAGAACTTCTCAATAACTGCTTGCTCATTATTTTGAAAATTATTCTAGAATCTTACCACAATATGCTGCTGTCTCCTAAATCAATCAGCCCATATTTGGCTTCCTTTGGCTTGTTCGCTATTTTTTTCAACTGTAAATAGTATTCCCAGCCTACAACTTACAAAGATTCTTGTTTATAATGTGCTACATTTTACCTGGTCTCAGTGTTCCTTAAGGTGATTATCTGACAACTGCATTAACTTAATAGCTAAGTTTTCTGGCTCCTAACATCTTTCGGTACAGAGGGAGCATTTAGGCACCATTTTGTTAAACGTGCTTATGGCTCATTTCACCAGATAGTCTCACAGAATGAGATGCCATGTACAAGTTGAAAACACTGATTTTAAGATATTTGTTAGACTAATTATTTTTTCGGTGGCTACAGCCCCTGTATGGTATCTCTGTCTTACCATGTCTCACTTTCCTTAACTTGCCACTCCCTATATACATATAAAGGCATGGAAGTAGATCCGATCCATTTCTTTTTATTATTATCAATGCAGGTAGGAGGTTATGTAGAGTGGGGGGTGTGGAATAGCCTCTGGGGACCCTTTTTGTCTAGCAGCGGATGAGGCATTTCCAGACTTAGTATTTGCACCCCAACTTTGAGATAGTGCTTGGATGAACAGTTCATTGTCTCTATGTCCTATTGGCTACCACTTGTACCTAGAGTTTGTAACAAATGAAACAGTCATTACTGAGGCCCTCACTGTTTTAGATCTCGGTGCAGAAGTAAAGTTTACAGAGACAGATGTTCTTCATCTCACATTGCTGCAGTCCTAACACTTGGGTAGTCCGCTGTCCCAGTCGGCCCGAATACCAAAGTATAAGGCTGACGTCGGTCAAGGCGCATTTGTCTGACATCAGGACGTCAGGGTACAAATGCGCATGACCGACGTCATATCCTCAGTCTTTTTTGCCGCATGGTCCGATGCAGAAGCAGTATTGCGAGTGCAGGTTGGCGTTCTGAAATTTTCTGAAGTCGGAGTTTCAGACCGAATCAAAGTTGGCTAAGTACCCGTTGGGAATATTTTGGTTTTTCTTGCCTCAGTATTTAACCGGATGTCAGAAAAAGTGAATAACTGTATTTCTTGTGGGAAACAGATACCTCATAGAGATTACCATACATTGTGTATACCTTGCTTAGGGCCTGAGCACGACGTTGTTGGCTGTCGCTCTTGTGCTAGATTTAACAAACGCACTATTAAGAGAAGATTAGATTGTGCCAGGTTAGTTTTTGGGAAGCGTTGTAATTACAACATGCCGCCGGATGCTCCGCGCCGCTTCATCTAAAAGCGCAAGGACAAAGCAGCGAAGCCTAGGGTGGAAGAACCGTCTGTCCCGGACGTCGGTTCTTTAGAGGGCTCGGTGGAGCCGGTGGTTCTACCAGAAGTTCCTTTGGATTCTCAGGGAGAGACTTTACTGTTACAAGATGTGTCCTCTCAGGAGGTAGGCCAAGCTGAAGGGGCTTCTCAGGTAGCTGTTTTCCCCTCCCTTCCTAAGGTGGTTAGGCCCTCCCCTTCTGTTTCCAAGGCTCCTTCTAGAGGCAGGCCAGGGTTAACTTCAGTGGGGGTCTCCCCTAGTTCTTCAGGGTCTCTGCCTAAGAAACATATTCTTAAAATGGCAGAAGATTTGATTACTATGATTAGAGGTTCTATACCCCCCCCCTGATAAGAGGCCTAGGGTGGAACCTGAGCTTGAGAGTTTTGAGCAGTGTTCGGAGGCTTCTGAGTCTTCGGCTGAAGACTTGCAGGAGTATCCTCCTTATTCTGATTCTGATGTGGATGACTCTACACCTTCGGCTTCTCCTCCTGAGGATTTTTCTTTTTCAGAGACTCTTCATTCCATGAGGGAGCATTTTAAATGGGAAGGTCAAGATTTCTCTGATTCTAGGAAAAGGCTTAGGAAATTTGTTTCTACCCCAGCATAGGCCTTTAGCTATACCTCCTGTTCTGGATGTGGTAGAGAATGTTTGTGCAGAGGCTTCCCTGAACACTGATCCTTTGCCTCCTGGCCCAGTTAAACCGGACAGGTATTATAGGGTGCCTGAAGCTCATAAGTATCTTAAGAGTCCTAGGGCAGACCCAGAAACTGTTTCTCAGGGCCCTAAAGGTGTTAAGGCTTCTGTTGTTAAAAATCCTGTTCCTTCTGATAAAGAGGCAAGGGCTTTGGATAGATGGGGGAAAAAGGTGTATACTTCTTCCACTTTAGCCATGAGGGCTTTGAATTGCCAGTTTCACATGTTGAAATACCAAAATTATCTCCTTTCACAATTGAAGTCTAAGGTAGATGCTCTGGCGGAAGGTACTGAGTGTAAAGAGTTGCAGGATTTAGTTCATGTTTCTGAACAGGTGGGTAAGCATTCCTTGCAATGTGGTTTTGATGCTGTACAGGCCTCTTCGAGGGTGGCAGCCACTGGTTCTGTTCTTTGCAGGCACGCCTGGCTCAGGGATCACAATTTAGCTGAACATGTAAAGACAAGGATTTTAGATGCTCCTTTACAATCTGATGTGTTATTTGGTGGGGCTGTGGACGCAGATTAAAAGAAAATGGAGGACAAGGCTAAGTCTATGCAGACTGTTAAAGATTTTTTGCAGGTTCAGCCTCCAAAGTTTAGTAGAAATTGGCCTACTAAGGGGTGGACTTATCCTTCTTATGATTCTCAGTCTAGGGGTAGATCTAGACGTGGTAGGGGCAGAGCTCAAGGTTCTTTTAGGCCTAGAACAGGCAGTTCGCCTGCCCAGTCTTCTGGTGAGGGCAGGGGTCAGTCCTTTCGTAAGCAGACCCAATGACTTGCCTTTTCAGCTGCCAGAGCCTTCTCGTCTGGCAGCACCTTTGGGAGGAAGGCTGGCACTTTTCAAAGAAAATTGGAGTGTTATTACCCAAGACAGATGGGTATTGGATATCGTTCACCATGGTTACAGGTTTTATTTCCATACCTTGCCTCCTTTCAAAGGCATGCCAGACATTCCTCCTATGCAAAGAAAAGAGGCTCACAAGCAAATTTCTCTGTTGCTCCAGATAGGGGCCATTCAGCCGGTTCCTGTGCCAGAAAGGGGCCTAGGATTTTATTCTCGCCTGTTCCTAGTACCAAAAGGGGAACACGTGGAGACCAATTTTGGATTTGTCTATCCTCAACACTTATTTGGACATTCCCAAGTTCAAAATGCTGACGTTACAACAGCTTTTACCTCTGCTGGGCAAAGATCACTGGATGGTAACTTTAGATCTCAAGGAGGCTTACCTTCATGTGCCTATCAGACTCAGTTGCAGAAAGTATCTGCGGTTCCGAGCTGGAAATTCCCATTATCAGTTCTCTGCATTGCCCTTTGGCTTATCTACTGCACCCAGAGTATTCACAAAAGTTCTGGCTCCAGTTGTAGCTTTTTTCAGGCTAAAAGGAATACAAATCTATCCTTACTTGGACGACTGTCTGATTCTGGCTCAAGAAAAGGACGAGCTTCTTCAGCATCTGGAATATGTGATAGCAGTGCTAAGATGCCTGGGGTATTCTGTGAACGAAATAAAGTCCAGTCTAGTACCCTCTCAAGACATGTGCTTTCTGGGTGTGAGACTGAATACAGCAGCCCAGATGGCCTTTTAACCCCGGACAAACAAAAGAGTCTATCCCTTTACTTCCATCAACTATCTCATCAGTCCGTGCTGACTGCAAGGACAGTCCTTCAAGCATTAGGGTTCATGGCATCTTGTATTCTGGTGCTTCCCAATGCCAAACTGCATATGAGGAAGCTACAATGGTATCTCAAAATGTATGGACACAGCACTGCCAGGATCTGGACACTGTCATTCAAATAATACCTTGCATTCAAAAGGAATTTTTGTGGTGGGCTCAGGAATGTCACCTAAACAAGGGACTCTCTGTGACCCGGCCAGAGGCGAGTCAGATTCTAACGACAGATGCCTCAGACATAGCTTGGGGAGCTCATCTGAATGGAAAGTGGATACAAGACAAGTGGCCTGCCAGACTACAGCATCTACATATCAACATGAAGGAGATGTTAGCAGTCCAGTTTGCATTGATGGCTTTCAAGGAGTTACTTCTTCCAGGGCAGGTGTTGATTCTAACAGACAACACAACTGTCATGTGGTACATCAACAAGCAAGGGGGAACACATTCTTATCCTCTATGCAGGCAAGCAATGATTTTGTGGGAGACTGCGCTCAGCTTGCAGCTTACTCTTCAGGCGAGGTTTCTGCCAGGAGCACAGAACTCCTTAGCAGATGTGTTAAGCAGGCAAATCATGGATCCCCACAGTGGAAACTGGATCTTCATGTATTTCAAAATTGACAGTGTCATGGGGAACTCCAGACATAGATCTGTTCGCTTCTCCACTAAACCACCAGCTGCCAAAGTTTTGCACGAAAAGGTTTCATCACACAGCTTGGAAAGTGGATGCTCTTTCGTTCAGTTGGGAAAATCTTCATGTGTATGCCTTTCCACCTCTGCCTCTCCTCCCAAAGGTACTCCTAAAGGTCAGACAAGACAAGCCAAGGATGATTTTGATAGCTCCAGATTGGCCTCGGCAACACTGGTACCCATTACTGAGGAATCTGGTAAGAAAGCCTCCATGGCCTTTACCTTTAATTCCACACCTTTTGTCTCAGAGGGACGGTCATCTACTCAATGTCAAGCTTCACTCTCTTCATCTAACAGCCTGGCATATTCTGTTTTGAACCACAGCAGGTCTCAACTTCCTCAACAAGTTTTGAATGTGATTATGGAAGCCAGAAGACCTAGCACACGTAACGTGTATGCAGAAAAATGGAAGAGATTTTTATTTTGGACTGCAGCAAAGGATTTGGATGTTTCTGAGCCTAATTTGAGTGTGGCTCTTCAATATCTTACTGAGCTATTGGACAAAGGTTTGTCTTTCTCTTCCATTAAGATTCATGCTGCAGCAATTTCAGCTCACTATGATTGTGACCCACCATTGTTTTCTCATCCTTTGTTCAAGCAATTTCTTAGAGGGGCAAAGAATATAAGACCCCCACGTAGAGCTCCTACTCCTGCTTGGGACCTCAATTTTGTGTTGGAGAAACTTACTCTACAACCTTTTGAGCCTGCGGCTACTGCTGAGTTGAAATACTTGTCATGGAAGACTGCTTTTTTGTTGGCCATTACTTCTGCAAGAAGGGTTTCTGAATTGCAGGCCCTTATGGCGGTTGAGCCTTTTTTGATTTTTCATAAGGATAGGGTATCATTACGTACTAATCCTTCATTTATGCCTAAGGTGGTTTCTAGTGTGGCTTTAAACCAAACTATTCATTTGCCTACTTTCTATGCAGATCCCCAAAATAGGGGGGAAAAGATTTTGCACACTTTAGATGTACACAGGCAGTTGCGTTATTATTTAAGCAGGACTAGGGATTTTAGGCAGTCTCAGCAGTTGTTTGTTTCTTTTGCTTTGAGTTCTCAGGGCAAGCCTGTGTCAAAACAAACTATATCTAAGTGGATTGGGTTTTGCATTGCATTCTGTTACTCCCATCATGGCAAGGAGATTCCAGCTGGGATTAGGCCTCATTCCACTAGGGCTACTGCCACTTCAACAGCATTTCTAAGGGGTGGCAACTAAGGATATTTTGGAGGCAGCTACTTGGAGTTCAGTGCATACTTTCTCCAAGCATTACCACCTTCCTCTCTATTCTAAGTCCAGGGCTGGTTTTGCCACTGCTGTGTTGCAGGGCATTTTGGCAGCTCCTGCCTCATTATAGTTTAGCCATCCTCCCTTACCTCTGCTTTGGGATTCTACCCAAGTGTTAGGACTGCAGCAATGTGAGATGAAGAACATAGTACAGTTTTGTACCTACCATAAATGTAGATGTTCGAAGATCCACATTGCTGCAGTCCAATTTTCCCTCCCTCCTTCCCTCTGTGTTTAGGGGTGGTTGTGTGGGTGAGGTTCTATTTTTGTAAATTTGTATATATTGTACATATATTAGGTACAGGAGTGTTTTGGTGTTTTTTGGTTTTGGCCTTATCTTTTTAGGGTCTTCTGACATCTGGGGCAAGAAAAGACTGAGGATATGACGTCGGTCATGCGCATTTGTACCCTGACGTCCTGATGTCAGACAAATGCGCCTTGACCGACGTCAGCCTTATACTTTGGTATTCGGGCCGACTGGGACAGCGGACTACCCAAGTGTTAGGACTGCAGCAATGTGGATCTTCGAACATCTACATTTATGGTAGGTACAAAACTGTACTTTTATGAGCTGACAAGTTGGGAGTTTTATAATAGAACACAATAGGCATATATTAACCCCAAGAGTATTTTTTCAACATGGTGTCTAAGGTACCAAATGAGTAAACAACTGGGGTAATATGTATAGTGCACAGTATCACAAAAGGAATATTAAAATGCACATATGTTTACACTGTGATAAATGTTTTCAGAGGAAGGCCGTGTGAATACATTCAGTCATAAATAACATGACATTTAGTATTCACTGTAAGGTTAAACAATTATTGAAGTAATGAAGTATTAATCATTCAAGACTTTTCACAAATAAATCTTAGCAGCTATTTATTTTTTATTATTATTTTTCATTGAAACATTGATTATTATAGCAATAACCCACGCCTGGGTGTGGGTGATGCTGGATTTACCCACGGTTGGTGTAGTTTGGTCACAAGGGCAAAGCCCGAGTGGCCAAACAAAAACAACCGTGGGTAAATCCAGCATTACCCACACCCAGAAGTGGGTTATTGCTATTATACAATGACATTATTTAAGAAAAAAAATAATTACTTTTCTTAAATAATAGCATTGTATAATGCCTCCTTGCTGCCCTTCTGCGGCTGTCTGGTATTCTGCGGCAGTTCTGATGTACTGCGCATGCGTATGCTTACGCAGTACATCAGATCTGTGGGCAAAAGCAACGGAGAAAGTAAGATCTCCATTGCTTTTTACAAACTGTCCCGCTATGTTAAAGGAGTTTAACATAGCGAGACAGCTTTAAAAAAAGCAACGGAGAATCGCTGTTGCTTTTTTAAAGCTGTCCCGCTATGTTAAACCCATTTAACATAGTGAGACAGTTTTGAAAAAAGGAACGGAGAAAGCAAGATCTCCGTTGCTTTTTACAAAGTGTTTTGCTATGTTAAAGGAGTTTAACATAGCGAGACAGCTTAAAAAAAAGCAACGGAGAATCTCCTTTGCTTTTTTTAAAGCTGTCTCGCAATGTTAAACCCATTTAACATAGCGAGACACCTTTAAAAAAAGCAACAGAGATAGGAAGATCTCCGTTACTTTTGTTAAAGCTGTCTCTCTATGTTAAACTCGTTTAACATAGCGAGACAGTGTGTAAAAAGCAACGGAGATCTTGCGTTCTCCGTTGCCTTAAAAAAGGAGTTATACTAATGGAAAAAGTCTGGGCGACCGGACCTTTTTCCATTAGTATAACTCTGATTTACAACGTGCACGCTGACCAATCAGCGTGCATGTTTTAGAATATTAATGGGGGGGGGGTCGTTGTATAATTTGCAATAGGAGATGTCTTTACATATTGTGATGAGGTTTGAATATATATCTGACATGCAGTCAGGATGCCAGCAAACTGGACAGGATGAGAAGGCCCTCAAGATGTTTTTATAAATATCCACTTACAGCTGGCTGATAGTTATATGTTTAGGTTTCGGCTAAGTGAAGCAGAAATTCAGGAAGGCTTGTATACACTGAAACATTTGCAGACACAGTTCTTAAACAAGCACGTGACATGCTTTATTCATTTAACTCCATAAAAGTCCAGTAGCTATTTGAAATGTTGGAACCCACTTTAGTGAGTCCCATATTATGGAGACTGAATGGCAGGAAAATTACAAATACTTAGTCCAAGATGACCATTTCTCTGACATATGGTGATCTTGGAGTTGGTATATATAACTTTGGGGGTGTGGGGGCTTGCCTCCCAAATTAGTGGTATAGGAGAGTTTACCCTGCTGCTAAAAAAGAAGTTTAAAGGAGAAGAGAGATGCTTGAAATTTGCTCTTGTCCTGCATTTTCCATCTTTTATTTTTTGGTCTGTCGGCACTTGGAGTTACAAGTTTTGACATTTCAATAGGGAGCCCAAATGTCCTGGCCATGAATGGACCCCTTTCATCCATGACCTAGGAGAATTACAATCTGGAATATAATTGCATATATTAATAATTCAGTTTGTTGAACAGTCTGGAAAATTATGCATTATATGTTAATTAAGGCTATTATTTTAGATTTAGGAACTCAGATCAGTCAGTGAGTGGTGTCCTTAAGGTGGGAAGTGATGAAAAGAGCTGGAGAAAAGATGTACTTTAAGTTGTGAGAAAAGAATAACCAAATCCAGAATAATCACAAGTTTTAACAGAGACAAAATTCCATTGCTAGGACACCAAGACACTGAATGCTTTCTTTATGGTGCCCCATTTTTTTGTGTCCAGTGAGTCTCCTCCACTGGCTTCCCTTCCTTCGCCCAGTCAGCCTGCTCACATCTCCCTCAAAGGCCAGCGCAAGGCCTTCTCCAACTAGAGCAAAAATACTTTGGGTCATTCATTCCCCTGGAGAACAGGAGCTGCATGGTAGGGAGTGAGCCAGTCTGCCAGATCCAGATGACTCCCCAAACCTCTTTTTGGGGCTCCTATCCCCTGCAGTGGCTTACTACAGCTCTATTTGTGTTGTCTACCATGAGGAGCATATGTGCTTCTATCCACATGTATAATCAGGGCCTAGGGAAACACACGTTTAGTAGAACTTGAACTCTGCAAGTGAAACACCTACCTGTCCCTCTAGTTTTCCTTCAGGTGGTAAGCTAACACCAGCGACTCACTTCCATCTTTCCATGGCCATGTCCTACAGGCACTTGAGCCACTAATCAAACTCTGGTTACATGTGAAGTAGCCAAGGCTTCATCTATCTATACCATGGAAATCGCTATTTTGCAGTGCTATTAGTAGATGTTGATAGTAAGAGAGGAATGGAAGGTTCTGATTTGTTTATCATTTACAGGTATGTGAATAAGGTGAGTTCAGTTGTAAATGAGAGGATAAGTCTACAAGCAAAGAAGGGAGGTAGATAAACAGGAAACTAATTTTCTTCTGAAAAGATAAGATGGGCACATTTTTTGAAGAACAATACAAATTGATTTACTGAGTAATATAAGTTTAAATCAGTTTTGTTAACATTGACAAAGTACCACTATTTTTTGCATTAAGGACATAAACAGGTAAAGGCACACAGTGTGTTAGGACACAATTTTTAAAAGATAACTTTTTGTGTAGAGTGAATAATACTCTCTAAGCTATATCTCATGTAAAAGTAATATAACTGCTGGGGATTTGCTTATTTTTGTGTAACAAATGTTATATCTCATCCGTGGTTGGTTGTCATCTGTTGCTTGTCTAACTAGGATATGGCTTCTTACTAATCATTAACAGGATAAAGTGGGTATTCAAGAATAAATTCTGTTTCAAAATTGGTGCAGAGGATTAAGGAACTGTTTCCTGTGGTCCAGTGACCCAGGGTTTGATTCTAAAAAAATACCAAATTATAAAATATAAATTTATGTTAAAATTAGAATTATATTAAATTTTATTTCTATAGGAAGCTTGGTGCTACTAAAAGCAGCTTTTTAGTTATAAGTTTCAAATGCTTTAAATTGATCATACTATGTTTTTATAAATATGTAGGAAGTTTTATTGTGATCACATATTCTAGACAGGCGTTGTCAATGATTTTTAGTGTCATCTATTAGCATGATTAATTTTAATACAATTCCAATTTTAACATACATTTATGTTTCATAAGTTGGTATTTTTCATACTTAGTATAAGTTTTTAGAAATATTTAAAACCATTTATACTTATATCAATATTTTACATCTATAACATACCTCACAAAGGGATACAATAGGGTATTTCTGTGAAAGATTCTTAGAGTTAATAAACTTACCCAGTATTATTTAAGATTTATTGTTTTATGTATGTATTCTCTTTTATAAATATAATAATTATTTTTTCATTCATTTATTCCTTAGGACTGTATATGTATGGGACTTTAAAAGTAGATGTAATTGGAATTGGTAACTAATCTAATGTAATTGGATGTGGGGAGCCATATAAAAAGGTTCTTCTTTATGACATGAATTAATTCTGATGAAGTCCTAATGGACAAAAATGCTCAATTCATTTTTATTTTGTTTTTCTCATTAAAGTGGTTATGGTTCAGCTCCTGGCTTCTGTCTTTGCATGGATGTTACTAGATGTTGTGGTGGCATTGATGCTTTTGCTCAATATAGGGGAACAATAATATTTGTGGATCTAGATGAAATACTTTTGTCTATTAGTTGTGCTAAGTAGAAGGATTTCTTGACTACAGTTACCACCTGATGATCAAACTAAAGAGAGCTATCAAGCCAAGTGCTCAGGTTCCTGATTACCTTTTCATTTAGTAAGGGAGTGTTATTTATACTGGATTTTCTTAAACCAATTTCACATCTGCTTGAGTTTATTTATTTTATTTATTTTACATTTATTGACCGGGATAGTCCGTCTGGGTGTGAGCCCATTTTCAGTGGAGGCCCGCGGAGACAAGCTCCAATAAAACAAGAACAACATTGAGAGGTACAGTGTTGGTTTTACATAGAATTTAACAGAAATATCTAGAGACAATAAAGAAAGTACAATATACAATAGGCACTTTAGTGAAAAGGAGAAAGTTATTACAATACAGTAAAGTTTTATATATATATATATATATATATATATATATTTTTTTTTTTTTTGAGGGCAGGGGTCCATCTTTAGTTGATCATTTGAGCATACTTTAATACATGCACATATGTATACCCTTACAAAAAAAAAAAGAAATTATCAAATTATACTCTTATTGTAGGTAGCTGATAGGTGGTGTTAACAAGTGGGAGTGGGATATACATGGAGACTATAAAATTTAGGGGATGAAATTGATGTGGGCTTATGTGGTATTAGGCTGGCTTGGTGCAGGAGCAGAGCCAGCTGTTAGTGAAGTGATCTTTGAGAAAGACTTTTGAATTGGTGTAGGTTGGTAGCATTTAGGATGTGTTGAGGGATTGAGTTCCAAAGTTTAGAAATGTGGTGGGAGTAGAGTTGATGGCAGCTCAGGTGAAAGTAAAAGATCCCATGGCACCTATTGAAAAAAGTTCCCTGATTCCCTGTCCACATTTCCCCTAGTAGTATAAATATCTCGGGTCTCCCCTAAAAAGAGGCCACCAGCCTAGTGGGACTAATCTGGTTAAAAACAGATAAATAAATGTTATGGATAATTGCTGTTTTCCAAAATAAGTGGTACTACATTTTTAACATTCATTTGAAGCCCATTATTCATATACCATATTCTTGGCATTGACTAGGATAGGCTCTTTCTGAAAGGTACAGATATCTGAAGGAATTTTGACAATTGCACCCAGTTTGGAGACATTTGGTTTTCAGGTCTGAAATTAGAGAAGTAGATGTCGAACAGCAGAGGACCTGATACAGACTCCAGGGGGACCCTGCTGGATACCTTAATACTATTTGAAGAGGTACTTGCCATACAAACTATGAGGATTCTGTGTTTTAGACATCTGGTTATCTATCTTATCTCATAAGGATCAATATTTATGGAAAACAGTTCCCTTCAATTCTGGCATAAGGTATGGTACTCAGTGCTTTGGCCTGATCGTGATAAGCTGTACCAACAGCGTGATTACTTCTACAGCTCGCATGACTCTCTCAGAGAAGTTAGCAACATTTAGCAGGCATGGTCTCCCACTGGTTGTGTGGGTCAAGCCTAATTAGATTCTTGATATCATAATTAATGAGATCAGTTATGATACATCCACATCTTTACAGATCACACTCATAAGGCTACTTGGTACATAATTTTCAGGGTCCATCGTAGGGCCATCATTATGGAGGCATCACCACAGCAGTGTATTAGGATTTGGGAATATAGTCTATGGCTTTGCTTAGGTTAAATAATTTAAAGAGAGATTCAGTGAGAGCATGTTTGACTCTTCTTTATTAAGCAACAAGGTTTTTGTCAGGACTCGTGTAGTAAGCGTGTAGCACTTTAAGAACATGCTCTTTATTGATGTTAGAGGGTGTAAGGGATTCTGGAAATGAATAGTGCTTGGATATGGGTTTCAAGTGTGAAGTTTGAGGTGAACTTATTTCCTACCATATTTGCAATATTGTTGGGATCGGTGAAGGCACACTAATGAAAAGTTCGGTGTAATGTGTGTTATTTCTAAGTTTTGTAACATAAAGAGAGGGACTTGTAGCTGCCCTTTACTTCAGAAGCTAAGCTTGCTTTGTTGGTCTTTATAGTGCTTTTTAGCTTTTTAGTGATCATTTTTATAGTATACTCATTATGAGGAGTTCTAGTCTTGTTCTACAGTTTAAGGAGTTTATTTTCTCATGTCATAAAGTGCATTAAAGTGTATTTCTTTTGGTTGACCACGGGGTATGTGTGTGTGTGTGTGTGTGTGTGTGTGTGTGTGTGTGTGTGTGTGTGTGTGTGTGTCTGTGTGTGTGTGTGTGTGTGTGTGTGTGTGTGTGTGTGTGTGTGTGTGTGTGTGTGTGTGTGTGGGAGGGGTACATTTCCCATTGTATCTGGCTCTAATTCAGATTTCTTGATCTATGCATTTGTACAAGTGGATATAAAACTCCTTAGTGAAGTTGGTTGCTCTGTGGGGGTCAATGGTGGTGATGTCTTGGGTAAGTTTAGAGATTTTCACATATAATTTATAACTAAACTTATATGTCTTCTGCTGGAGTACATAAATGTGAATGTTTGTTCTGTTTCATTTGTATTATTAAAATGGAGTATCGTTCTGAAAGATAAGTACATTATCTTGCTTGCCTTTTGGAGTCAGCATATTTGTTTTTTCTTACTCTTTTGCTCAGTCTTTTTTTCTTACTGTAGTATGTGTTGTAAAATGCCCAATAATGGAATGAATGTTCTGTAAGAATTCATATTCAAACATTAGGCTAGCTGCTGTTGTGCTTACTTTTCAATGTATTGAAGTCCTGTATTCCTGAATTCTCTCAACATGATGAAAGTCTGTTGTTCCCTCAACATTTTTTAACAATGGCAGTTCTTATAGTTTTTATCAGTCATACACCATACAATTTCATATGCTTGAGGTCATAATGCAGTTTTTCGTCTGTGATATATTCCTTGCTTATCGTAAAATTATGTAAAAAATGGGGACCATTACTGGTATGTTAAACACAGAGAAAATATTGTCTATAACATGAATTGCAGCATTGATTGGCATGGATATTAAAGGCTGTACAACCTGAAAAACAGTACATTTATTAATATTATTAAGTGGACCATAACAATCAAATTGTATGTCCATTCTGGTTGTTTTTGGCATTTCTGTCACCTGAATAGGAAACCTGGCATTTAGCAGGGTATTAGTCTGGAAAAATAATGGTTCTGTAGAAGTTTCTGTAACAACATCTATGCTGAGGAACCATATCTTCTGCCTAATCATGACTTTCGCTATTATTGCCCTGAGAGGACTACAGATTTATTCTGAAATGTTTTTAGAATTATCAACTTCATCCATTTCAAAGTTCCACTAATTTCCTCAAAACAGCTGAGCTTGGATAACTAAAAGCTCAGCAAAAAATGATTGTTTTACATAACCCTGATTACATAATTATGCAGAACACATATTTTTGATCTTGCTATAATATGACATATATTTATGTTATAATAAGACATGTTGGGGTGATAGATTAATACCCTAACATATCCCTTACTTTTGGAACAAGCTTCCACTACATGTCAAGCAGGATAGGACTCTTGCCACCTTCATTCTTGCATGTCAACAGAGCTCTGGCTATCTGCATTATGACTTTTTACTTTATCTCATATTTGTTATTCTGTCATTCTTTTTATTTGCTTTCTTCCTGTATTTATCCTTTTAGTTTTTGACTAATTGTTGTTACATTTTTCCAAATCAATACCTTTGTATTTTTGTCTTTCTTGCCTGTACTTTAAGCATTTTTAATAATCTTGCAGATTCAAAGACATTTTGTAATGAAACATCAGGCTCAGGTAATACTCCTTTAAACTTTCTTTAAATGAAATTTTGAAAAGTGCACGTTTTTATTTTTTGTCTGCATATGGAACATCACAGTTTTTGGCAATTTCTCTAAATCTTCTGTAGTTCTGTAGTGCACATCCATCAGTTGTATCATGTTTCTCTTCTACTAATTCATGAACTTATAATCATCAAAATGACCTACATTCTTTTGTTGACAATGCAATAAATGTTTATATTGTATGTAACATCATCACATTTTAATATTCTTATAAAACTGACCTGACTGGGTGCATAAATACTTGAACTGATGGGAATAAATAAGAGACAGAAAAGGATGAATGCCTAAAAGAACATGGTGTGGAGATATTGTATGGCAATAGGATGGTCAGTTTTTGTTCTAACTAATCGACCATGTCCACCTAGTCGAGTGCATGACAGATTTATATTAGTTTAATTAGACCATTTTGGGGTGAAGAACATTGGGAGAAGGTTGGCAGTATGGAATGGAACATAGAGGGTGATTATACCAACTTTCATGGAGTAGATGGCCGGGGGGGTACGATCTGGAGGACCCTTTAGAATTTCCTATGTTGAGGAGGTCGGAGAGGATGAATCAACAGACACCAGTGAATTATTACTACCCCAGGGGGGACAACAGAAAGGGAGACGATACTAAGTTTGGATGCTCATAATAACAAAGAGGTACATGACATGTTGGGCGATGGATACATCATAGTAGAAGGTTATAGACATATGTACCAAAATTTTAGTATTTTCAGCTACAGTTATTTGGACGTAGATCATGTTTATTTTAGTTTGTTCAGTTAAGGACTAAAATTTGTACCAAGTACTGCTAGTCATATTACTAATGTTTTAATAGATTTTAAACTGTATTTGAGAAAAAAGAACTTTGAACTTATAATACAAAATAATGAACCTAACACAAATTTGATTAAGAAAAGGAGTACATTTAACCCACCCCTCCACCCCCAGCTTAAGAACTGCGAGACACAGGTTGAAATGGAGCTCAGACAGAGTTTAAGTAATCAGAGTCGACATTACAACCTGAGTAAAGAGGATTATGACTTGTTGGATTCTTTAAGAAAGAATGAGTATGTCAGGGTTATGAAACCCAATAAGGGGGGTGGGGTGGTTATTATGGACAGTATTATGTGCTCAGCAAAAATGTTAGATATGCTAAATAACATGGATAGATATATTACAGTCTCCCATAATTAAGTTAATGTAGCCCATAAGAAAATAGATTTCATGTTAAAAGAAATGGCAAATGATGACATGATTAGTCAAGAGGTATACCAATATTTAATCATTGATAAACCTAAAGTCCCTTCAATTTTTGGAATACCTAAGGTCCATAAGGATGTGGACAACCCACCTCTCAGACCAATTACCGACCTACCTCTAGCCAAGTATTTGGATCTGAGGTTGAAAAAGGTTTGGTTTGAGAAGGTGGGCATCCTTAAGGACTCTTGGGACTTTTTAAGGAGCATTAACGACATTTTATGTCAGGATGGTTTAATTTTTGTAACTCTTGACATCCAAGATTTGTTTAATGTTATACCCCATAAATTAGGACTCGAATGGTTTGAAGATGCGCTCAGAGCAAGGGGAAGTATTGACAGTGGCACCATAGTAGTTCTTACAGAGTTAATGGACATAGTACTAGAAATAATTTCCTTTACTTTGAAGGTGAGTTTTTTAAGCAGTCTAGTGGGGTAGCCATGGGGGCCAGTTGTGCCCCCATGTATGCCAACTTAGTATTATCTATATGGGAAGAGAAATACATATTTCACTCAGAATATTCACAACATTGGAGTTATTATCGACGTTATTTAGATGACATTTGTATTTTTTGGACTGGACCCAAGGTGATACTTAAATGAATTCATTGAATATATGAATAGTACTATGGAATGCCTTAGATTTACTCACGTTATTTCATATGAGAAATTACAGTATTTAGATGTTTTAATAGAAAAGGTTCCTGAGGAGAAAATATTTAAGTCCAATGTGTATAGAAAAAAAGACATTCTCAAACTCTTATTTGTTTTTTACCAGTGCTCACCCTTTTAGTCAGAAGAAAGGAATTTTAAAAGGGCAATTTATTAGGAGTTGCAGAATGACTTCATTGGATGAGGATTATGTTCTAGAGAGTAAGAAATGAGAGAGATGTTTTTGGAAAGGAAGTATCCTTTGGATTTAGTGGAAGAAATTGAGGGTGAAATTATGAAAGAGAGGTGAGGTAGATTTGATCCTATTTTAGGGGTTTTAGAGCAGACATCGAGCCAGGAAACGAATGATGGGCCTATAGAAACTCACAGGAATAGTAATTTTGTTTAATGCTCACCTTATTAGAGATGTTGTTTCTAAGAATTGGGGGAGATTTGGTAACTACTCAGATTTAGAGCAATTATTTAAAGACCCCCCTGAAATTTACCTATAGGAAGGGTAGGAATATCAAGGGAATGTTAGAAAACCATAAAATCAAACAGGGTAGATAAAAGAAAGGTGTACACAAGTGTGGTTCTTGTACACAATGTCCATATGTTTTGCAGGGAGATAGTGTGAGTTTAAAAGATAAGAAGGAAAAGTTGGTGACAAATGCACACTGTAATTGTGACACCATTGGAGTCGTACATACTGCTATTTGTAAAGTATGTGGATCTTTCTATATAGGAAAGACCAATAGGAAATTTAAACGCCGTATATACGAACACCTTAGAGATATCAAAAAACAGGACATTAACAATGCCCTATACAAACATAGTATAGTCTGTACCAAGGTAGTTTATGTTTTTTTATTATTGAAAAAGTTGAACTGGACCCCCGGGAAGGTCCTTGGGCGACAAACATTGAGTGCAGGGAGCTTTTTTGGCAATTGAAGGTGGAAACCAATAGGCTGCCAGGACTTAATGATCATGTTTCCTTGGTCCCAGTTCTTAAACTTAGATCTGCTAAGCTTTAACTAGTTCCATTAAAATGTATAAAGGTTTTCCCTAGAAATAATTTTAAAATAGGAAAAGCTGTTACATACATATATATAACCAGGAGATAGCAGTCATGTTTGGTTTTGAAGACTACTTTAATTATATTTTATAGTATGTCTAATTTATTGCAATTGTTTATTTATTTGTATGTATATATTAAGAATTTTTATACTGTTTTATATATCTTTATGTTTCAAAAATGTTTTAAAATGCATTTAGTAATTGATATCTTGCATGTAGCACTGTGTATATTATAATATATTTAAATTAAAGTTTATTTAGATTTTAGAATTTAGATCAATTTTGGTAGCTTAGCTACTTACTAAATTGTATTAAGAGTAATTATGTTATTAAGGCAATTTTAGGGAGGAGTATATAAGGAGGGAACCCACTTTTAGCAATGCTTCTGATGAAGTCCTGTATGTAGGTGGACGAAAATGCTGTGTTTTTTTTGGAAGCGTTAAAGATTAAACTGTGTTGCCTTACTCATTTCATGGAGCTGTGCTTTCTTACTGGATTCCTGAGTGCTTTGGCTGAATTTGTTTATTTATATTAGGTTACCTTATTGGGTGGTCACATACACATTAAGTTATGATTGCTCACATTTCACACATTTCAGGTTCTCCATGCAAACATGTGATCTGACATAGGTTATGAGAAGTTATTCCAAAAAAATGATGTGAAAGCCACTACTGAATTAATTTATAGAGGAAAATCTTCATAAAGCATATGTCTAGTATGGATGGTGACAATTTATTATTAAGGGGACATACCAGTGAATTATGGGAAGTTTCCTAATCTCAGTTCCTAATCTCAGTTCACTTACAAAGAGGGTTTTGGACACAAATGCACAGATTTAAGATCTGCAAGTTTTAGAAGACTGGTTATACAATTCTGTTTAATGTTGTTTATATATATATATATATATATATAAATATATATATATATATATATATATATTACTTCTATATACAATACTTGTATATACAATGTATATGTTTCTTCTCCATGCCAGAAAAAATAGCATGTGTTCACCAAGCATGAATGACAAGATGAAACAGTAACTTGAAACCAGTCTGAATTCCGAGGCAGCAAATATGCTTAAGGTAAAGTAACAAGATGAGATGTAACATATGTTACTAGCAGTGCGGCTCTGTCTACGTCATAATATGCCAAAGGATGGTTTGTCAAACTTAATTTTTTCAGGGCTGAGGTAAAACAAAATTGAAAGTGGGTAACTAGAAGCAAAATTGCAAGTGATAGTAAGTAGAATTTAAAATTTGGTCCTTCAAGCAAGGCTTTACGCTAGTTAAGTCAAAACTCATATTACATTTTGGCTAATAATTTTGAAAATTGGATGGAGAAGTAAATCAAGGTAAATTGGACCCATTTCAGTCTCAGCCTATTCTATAGTCTTATAATAGTTACAAAAAATATCACAGAGAAAGAATAATATATTGCATGCCCAAATAAAATCACCTGATTAGACAGATTAATAGATTTAATTTTTTTTCTGATGAGGATCCAGTGGTTCTTTTTTAAACATAATGTGGTATTAAAATTAGAAATTAATCTGAAGTAAAATAAACCACTGATGAAAAAATCTGTCTGTAAATAGTAATGCCTTGCCAATAGGTTTAAGGATTATTTATTTGATTAATGCAATACTCCACACTTACAAGTCATTGTTTACTGTTCATACTTTCCAGAGGATATAAGGCTGACTTCCTGTCATCATCTGTGTGTGAAGAAACAATTCAGTAATCAAACACAAAACTTGAAAGACATGTTTCTATGGTAAGGAAACTGTTTACTTTAGTAGTCCAAGTGCATGTTTTTGGACATTGACTTTAGGTCCATGGGACAGCTGACCAAAAATATCTTAGTTAAAAAAAATCAAAAGCAGATGAGGTAAAATATTATTTCAATATTAAGAACCAAACCAGCAGTAGAGCTTATTCCTTTCCCTCCCCTCTCAAAGGCCTTTCTAACTGTGAATTATACTAAACAAATGAGTACCAAGTAATGAACATAGGCTCTTCTGCTATCAGAAAATGTGTGGCTGTTTATCTGGTAGGTACACAGATTAAAACTAGATGACGTTGTTTCCAACCTTCTCACTGTTATAAGGAGTGCACATCAAGAATCTGGGCCAGGACTTGCAATCTTTACAATTTATGCCAATTTCCAAGTTACTTTTAGAGACATACAGTAACAACAGAATTGTGTAACATGGTTACAGCATTGTGCTATACTGCTCTTCTAATATACAGAATAATCTCCAAGAAAAATATATGTATTCTGAAATTATTTTTTCAAGAGCATATAACATTTTTAGTGCTAATAATACTAAGAGTCTTCCTTTGAGGTTTGAGGTGGCAACTGATCAGAAAAATTCTCATAATCCTTCATACATCTAATTAGTTCAAAATAGAGGTGGGAAATGCCTAAAAGTACCTAGGAGGTTACTTTGGCCAACAATTCTGTGTGGAACATGTTCTACAGATCACAAAGAAAACAATCACAACCTGTGGGCTCTGTATAGGGTCTGACAAAGTTTTGCACTTCAGTCAAAATGTTGTAGCTGTGAAATTTCTACCATTCATCATCCACATTGGCATTAAATGTATTTATCTCTCTCAACAGAAGCTTCGCAAACTCATCATACCTTACCCCAAATTAGCATGCTTTACCATGAGTCCCTGATCTACTCTGAAATGGCCTAATTCCATACAAAAGCATTAAATGTCTGCACCCCAGCACAATATTTAGGTTTTTAAACAGCTCTTTTGTACAGTTTCTAGGAACTGTGGCTGTCTGTGAGCCTAGCAGGATTCTGAGGTTCAGAAGCACCCTCATACTCTGGGTTCCCTAAACACACAGTAATGTAAAAGTTTCCACTACACCCAGAAATACCCTTCTTCACTAAACTTCTCCTGAACTGCTAAATTAATCTGAAAGTACTTCATCCATCCCAAAGTAAGTGCACCTTTTTCAAAGTGACAAAGCAAAAACATTTGGAAAAATGCCCCACACTAGGGACACTTTTGAGGTATTGATATTTTTATCTTAGCACTTCTGAAAGCAATGTCTAGTGTTAAAAATAATGGAGTAAAATTTTGAGACAAAATTAGAGGTGTCTCAAAAAAAAAAACAGACACAATTGAGATGTGCCTATCGGTCATCTGCCTATGGCGATTCTTTTTGAATATCTAGTGCTGTACACTTGCTGTTTTATGTATTTAACATCAAGGTGTTAAGACACTTCCTGAAACCTGCTGTTTAAGATGATCTTGGATTATGCATGATGATGCTATGATGTTATGTTCTATTTGCTATGTTACAGCATAGTTACAAATACAGAGGTAAAGTGATAATGCAAAAGTTTATGTTATACTCTTCCCACTGTCTCTGATAAACTGCATTGTTTATTCCTACCTTAACCCATGTTCATGTAGCTCCTAGATACTTTATATTCCTCCATCAAATGATAACATACTTGTAGAAACATCATTCCTTGCATACTAATAGTTACTGTTTATGTTGGCTTAGAAATGTCTATGTTTATGTCATACACATATCATAGCACATATGTTGCATTATATTGATTCCTACAACTGAAATAATATTCTACAACTAATACTACTGTGTTTATTTAGTGGATAATACTGCCCTTCTACATAGTTACTGTTTATTTTTTTTCCTGTTTTTTCTTACGATTATCTTTCTTCTCTCGCTCAATTGCTGTGCATTCCCAGTGTTCACAACACTGCTACTTTTACTGCATAAAAATCCATCTCTGTGAAACTTAAAAGATACCGGGAGTTTATGCTGCCCTGAAGAACCAAACACTCTTATATGTATGTTTCACCACATAAAGGTTATTTTGAAAGCTGTATTTTATGATAATCCTTAACTTGCTAAATACAAACACCTGAGCCAGCAGCAGGGATTTTTTATTCTAGTTCTTCCTCCTCCAATATTATTACAGTAGCTTCCATATGGTATTGGATTATAGTTTTTCCTTTAGTCCCTATAATAATTTGTTCACGAGATGTCTTTTGAATTTTATATCTTCTCTATAGACTTCTTTCCCGACTTAAATACATTTTGCTTCACTTTTTCCAATGTTCTATTTAACCATAGCCCTCTTACTATATACATTTATTTAGACTTCCAGCTGCCCATATCAAGGCAGTCTCACTAATATCTAAAATAACTATTATATCTTAATGGACAAACACATTTACTACTAAGAAGCCAATAGTTCAGAGCAATTGATTGTTTTTACTTGCATATACCTGGAATTTGGCTGTTTTGGCACAGTTCACCCTTTGCTACACTTGGGCTCACTCTGCTCCCCTAGCCTACCCCCATACCCACCCCCCAGGCTCCTGACCTTTATACCTAACTAGCCACTCCCCTAAGCCTCTCTCTTACACTAACCTCATTTCTATATATCCATTTGTCTTCTCACTCTCTTCAACCCACATCACCATCTACCTTCACTCCACATCACCTCACTCACACAGTACCCAAATTGTGCTATGTCATCAAGCTAATACCCCCTAGCTAATCCCTCCACTATAACCACAACCTACATAAAATATAGCCACACCTAAATCCCTACTCACTTTTGTAAAGATACCTACTAAAACTTCACAATACAGCAACACTTTGAACAAAATGTGGCCCCTAACCTTTACATTAATAATAAGCCTCACCATCACATCACACTTAACCTCCTACCACTGCACTAGCAAGTCAAAATTTCAGACTAAATCCCTTACCTGCCCTACCCATTCACAAGATAAACCAGCCTTTTCAGTAATATCTCCTTCTAGCTATGCCTCAAATATTGACCTTGCCACATTCAAAGTAACCCCATACCGACTAAACAACCACATTTCCTCAAAATATAACATCTATAATCAAATGCCTAAAACCTATAATCCAAATAGCATCCTGAATCATATGTGCACCCAATCCTGCCTAACAAACAAATAATGACCCCCCCCCCCACTACCAGACAAATAACATTCTAACCTCCCCAGGAAATCAGCAGATCTCCTTATACTCAACATAAACATAAGGAGTGTACTGAGCAAAATTCCAGAGATACATGCTACCCTGGCCCTCTACTCCCTTGACATAGTCCTTCTCACAGACACCTGGCTAAAACCACTAAACAATAATAATGACTTTGTTCCACCTGGTTACTATGTTCTTAGACAAGACAGAATATCCAAATGAGGCTGATGCATTGCTCTCCTCTTCAAAAACAACCTGGCCATTGAATTGTTAGCCAATGAACAACCCAAGTTCAATAATGCAGAAACTATGTTCACTAAGCTGAAAATCAACTCAAAGAAACACTTACATATAACTGGTACCTATATACCCCCCTCCCCCTCCGGCAATAACATTACCACAGTAGAATCCATTCCAGACTGGACATCCCAAACTTTTCCCCAAGAAACAATCATACTAGGTGATGTTAATACTGACTGGTCCTCCTGTAACTAGGTCCACCCCACTAACCACATTAACCTACATGGTTTCACTCAACTAATCAAAACTACAACATGGGTAGATAAAGCATCAAAAAAGGAGTCCATCCTAGACTGGATCCTTACTAATAGACCATCTCAGTCCTACCTCTCAGGCTTCCTCCAAGACACCCTCAGCAACCACCTTCCCACATTTATAATTAGACACCAAGTGAATCCATTAAAATCCTCCACCCTCTAACAAATCCGATATGCAAAGAATTTCAAAACCCATGACTTCACATCTGCACTTAATCAATGCAACTGGAGACCACTCTCATCTCTCCCCCTGGAAAGTGCCATAGACTACTTCAATAACACTTTTCTAAACATTCTAAATCATCTTACCCCTATCAGAACTGTCAGAACTAAATCCAGCTATGCCTCCTGGCTGACAAGAGATACCCGTCTACTACTAGAACAAAGAGATAAAACATGGGACTCATGGCATCAAAATAAAACTCTAACTAATAGACAGGCACACAAGAAACTAAGGAACAAAGTAAAAAAACAAATTAGGACAGACAAAAGGAACCACTATATAGGCATTTCAAACCAAACATAAAAATAACCCACAAAAATTCTGAGCTGCCATTAATAAAATCCTACAACCAGGAAAGAAGAGTACTCCACTCCCTAACATTGACACCACCACCAATAATATTGCCACCCAATTCAATGAACACTTTACCAAATCCAGCCTAGCCCTCACCAATAGTAGTTCTAGCACTTTGCATCCAAACCTATCTTTCGTACCAGCAGACTAAAACCTCTTCTCCTTACAGCCTGTTCCAATTAGCACAATATATAAATACCTAAATAGGCTTAAACCCACAACCTTGGCCACTGACAAATTACCTGCAGAATATCTAAAGATCGCAGCCAAAGCCATCTCTTACTCAGCCTCCATGATCATTAATCACTCTTTATCAGAACAATGCGTTTCTTCTCTGTGGAAACTTTTGCATATAATACCACTCCACAAAGGAGGTAACTCTGTGGAGCTATCTAATTACCATCCAATTGCCATTCTATCCCCCTTATCTAAAATCCTAGAAAAATGTATACATTCCCAAATAATGCAGTATCTCCTCACTAATAACTGCTAACCACCACCCAGCACAGATTCCACATTTCACAGTACTACCACAGCCCTTATTAGCTTTACCAACACAGTAAACCAACATTGAAACAATGGTAACCTAGTATCCACTGTATTCCTAGATCTCTCTAAGGCCTTCAATATTGTCTCCCATCCTAAACTCCTCTGATCTTAATCTCAGCCACTCCACACTAGCGTGGTTTCAAGACTATGTAACCAACCACCAACAAGCAGTAAAATGGCAAAACTCCTTATGTCCCCCCCTACCTGTCACCCTAGGGGTCCCCCAAGGTCCATTCTTGGACCTCTTCTTTTCAACATATTCACCAACCTACTCCACAAAGCTACCTCACATGCCACTCTAGTCTAGTACAACAATGACTCCATTCTAATCTGCTCCGGTCCATTACTCTTTTAACTCCCAGGAACTGACACAAGAGTCCTTTACCGCTGTTGAAACCTGGTTAGCTAACTCGCAACTAATACTTAACCCCAATAAAATGCAACTAATGAAATTTTATCCCAGTAGAGTCTTAGACCCCATACCACCATTCACAATATTCTCAGTCAATAACACCCCTATCACACCTGTCCAACACACCAAACATCTAGGGGTTATCATAGATCACAACATGAAATTCAATATGCACATTGCATAGACAATAAAGGAAGTCCATAAAAAACTCAGAACCCCTATATAGATGCAAAAAGTACCTCACCAATGACAGTAAAACCACCATTGCAAGAATACACCTACTATTCACACTCCTCTATGCCTCCCCCATACTCATCAACCTAAACAAAGCAGACTTTAACATACTAAGCACCTACTACAATAAAATAGCTAGGTTTGCTACTGACTCACCCTTCAGGACACATCACTGCATAGCAATCAAGCAACTATGCTGGCTAAAATTAGCCAACCTGCTCACATATAACCAGCTTACAATAGCCCACCAAATTCTATATTATCCCGATAGAGTTTCTGCTCTTCAAGGACTACTTAATATCTATTCTAACAAATGCCTATTAAGATCCACCAATAAAGCACTGGCTGACATAGGCAAAAGCAACAATAGCTCTGGGGACGCCTTGTTTTCTATTTCTGTTCCAAAGCATGGAATACCATCACTGTAGATATCAGGACCACTGAAAACAAAAATAATTTCATAAAACTCCTCCGGTCCCATTTACATAGTTTTTGGTTATGTAATTGTCTGATCCTGTGTAGCTTCATTGAATTAGATCATATCATACCTTAACCTTCTATGAAAGCTTGCAACAACTTCTTTCTATACTCTTAATCAATGTGTGTTTGCTGTATGAGCCAGTGACGACTGTAATCAAATTACTGAACAAAATGTCCTTTCAACTGTATTGTTTATTGTAACACACTGTACTCCTTATAGTATACTTACGTTTCACCCTTTTCTTGGCCTTGAAACTATACTTTATTAACTTTTGACACTGCACTGTACTTCATTAAAATATGCATTGTATTTGTATTTACTGTATTTGCTGTACTAATCTTTATGGAGCTTTTCTCCCTGGGCCTCCCCTATAAATGGGTTCCATGCCCAGTCAGACTTTAAACAATATCCAAATCGCTTAAAATGTACAAAAAAGGGGAAAAGACCATATTTTTTTCACTATGTGCTACTTTTTTGTATTAACTAAAGTGTTGATCTGTTCCCTCCAATCTGTTTGCTATGTAGTCCATCACCAGTATGAACAGCAGTGGGCTAAGTGCTAAACCCTGATGCACACTCTCTTGCACTGGGAACTCATATGTGAACAATGCTTGACTGTCACTGGGTCTTTGTATGGAGCCTGCTCTAATTCTACCAGTCATTCAGGGACTTCAGCCATCACAGGACTGCCCGAATTAGCTTTCTTGGGACCTTGTCACATGCTTACTTCGAGTCTAAAAATGTTCACTTAGGCTCTTTCCTCATCCTTTGCTTCTAATCTATCTGTCTCACTTCAGATATTGGGTGTGTTGTGCTGCATCCTTATTGGAAATCTGAACAGCTGTCTTCTGTCCTACTTTCTACTACTCTGTATATTCTTTTATTTTCTGTATATTCATTTAACAATCACCCTCTCTAGCACATTGCTGCAGTGTGGCAGGAGTTTGATACCTATGTACTGCCCACGGATGTGAATGCTTCCTTTGTTCTTTTACACTGACACTAGAATGCCTGTTCTCCCATCATTTGGGATATGCCTTTCTCTCCATAGCACTACCAGTACCCTTTGCAGCCATTTCTCCCGTAACTGTCCAAACATTGTGATCATATCTGGAGTGACTTAATCTGAGCCTGGCTAATTTCCCTGAATTAATTTTCCTTTGTACTGTTTTTCTTCTAAGGCTGGAACTTCTTCCATTTTTTGTTGTAGGTTGTGTCTGGGCAGTGCAGCTTCTGTGGGGTGTTCTTCATTCAGAAACTGCTGGAAGTACTCCTTTCATCTGCCTTTGATGTCCTTTGGACTGGAGACCAGATTGTTGCTGTCTTCCCTTATGAAAGGTGTCTGATAACTATCTTCTTTATCTTTTGTCTTTACCTTGCAACCTGATACAGTTTCTTCCAGAAGCTGGTAGAGTGCCTCTGATGCCTTGTTCTTTGCTGTTTTAACACTTCTCTTAGCCACTTTTTAAGCCAACCAGTATTCCTTCTTAGACTTGTCTGTCTTTTCTATCTCCCACTTTTTCCTGTACTACTCCTTTCTTTTGATAACTTCTTGGACATCTGCATTCCACCATTAGCTTTCCTTATGCAATTTATTTACATAGCTGACATGGCCACATATTTGTTCTATAGTCCCTATACATGCTGTTTTGAGACACTGCCACTCTTCTTCATTTAACCCCATTTCCTCTTTTTCCTGAGGGCTAGAACCCTGAGTATTTCCTTGAACTCTTTTGCTTTTGTTCCTGTCAACTTCCAGGTCTGCAACCTAATCTCTGCAGACCTTAGAGCCGTCTCTGCTTCCAGTTGATTGTGGCCACCAGGTGTTTAGGCTGTGGGCACACTATTTCACTTGGATGACTTTGGACTCCAAGCTGATGACTCTGGATTTTGGGCCCTAAATATTTTCAATTTTATGATTTTGGTCTCTAAAATTTTTTTCTTCCTATCAGTCAGCCGGTAATTACTGGGTCCTTTTTCTAGTCTATGGATGTTTCCTTAGAAGGCAACATTCTTTCTGTTTGTTCTTGTGGTGCAACTGGGTTCTGTTTGGGATAGAAATCATATCTCTGCTGGCCTCATTCCACAAACTAAGGACACAGACTACATTACTGCCATATAGATAAAACAGAAACTCATTGAAATATTCTGATGTATTCTAATTGGTCACCAGTTCAGACATCACAGCAGCTGCCTCCTGTAACAAGTGGCATGGATGCAAATCTCAGGGATCTGTTATTCATATGTATAAGTCCACTAATTGCCATTCACTGCTGAACTCCTTCTGACTGGAAGGCACCAGGTTCAAGTCTTAGTTGATACACACAGTTCCTTAATGCTGTGTTCCAGGACTTTGTTTGTGGGCCTTTTCCTTCTAGAGGTTTTAATTGCTAGAGTAGTTCTTTTGTCTTCTGGTGCAGGTCTCATGTTGATGCGCTTTCTCCTGCCCGTTCCTTGTTTGATTATTTGATGTATGGTGTTGGTGGGGGGAGGAAGTTGCCTCTCTACTAAATTCTGTATGTGATCTGTTGTGAGTCTGGGTTGTGGATGAAAAATAGTCTGGGGTCCAGCCCACCTACCATGTGAAAATAAACATAGTAAAAAAAAAGTAGTTAAATAAATAAATCCTTGGATAAGATAGTTGAAACAAATAAATAAATTTTGCTTATTGACTAAACATTTTGTCACTCTGCAAAACTTAAGTAGAATTTTTCACTGCATATTGCACTTTTCAACTGCATTTTTTACCATATCATTGCTTATTTGAACTGTTTTTTTTTATTGTTGCACTTTATTTGCTGTAGCATTACTAGATTCAGACCTCCTGAATCTAGTTCTGTTTGTATAACTTGAGCACTAAACCAGGCCATCTTTTGTTGGAGAAGGTTCCCTGCACCCTAGTGGCAGGAGTGTGCAGTTAGAACTCATCTGATTGAAGGTTGCTGGAACAGGGCTCAATATGAGCTTTCTTACTGGTTAATTTATTTAGATCAGTTTGTGCTCATTTGCTACATAGTACTGCATTTGTGTATCGCACACTGCTGCACAGTGGTGGGCATCATTGGTGGTTCTAGACGCAAACACTTTTGCCTGGAAATTTTCCCTTAGTATTCTGCTGGTGCTTCATTGGCGAGTTCTCGTGATTGTCCCTCATTGACAAGTGCTGCATTCAGTGAAGCCCCTGAGGTATGAACCTACCCAATAGCCCTTCATCTTTTTTTTTTCCACCTCTCCTGTCCTCTGCTTTACCTGTTCCTTCCTGTCCTCTTCCTGTTTTCTGACCTCATCAATTTTCCTAACATTATAGACAGACAATTTCCCACGGTTTCTCCAGCCAGCCTGGTCGACATGGTCATCCTGAGGCAATGTAGCAATTGCCTCATGTACACTGACAACCCACTTATTCTAGTCCACACAAATTCATTATGTGAGAGATGCATTTAAATCAAGAACCTAGAATCCACCAGTCACTCCATCTGATAAGCAGGTTGTCAGTATGCACACCTCACCTCCTGCACCTACCAAACCAACAACACATGAACCTATATATGCAGAGGTCATTACAAGAAGCTTACCTTAACATCAGAGACCTCTCAAACACAAACACAAGCAAGCTTCACATAATGCATCCTCTGCAGAACATAGTACACATAATATATCACACCAGTGTCTCACCAGTCAAGCCCCTACGGCATAACACAAAAACAAACATCTTAGTCATAGGCAACTCAGTTGTGAGACACACAGATGTCCCTCTCACCAGGCTGGATAAGGAAAAGGTCTCTGTCAGATGTTTGTCAAGTGCCAGGATCCAACACATCACATACGCACTCAGGTCTCTCAACAATGGGCACTGTTATGACTCGGTCATAGTCCATTTTGGTGTGAACAAATTGAAACGTACCTCACTGGACTATATTAAGAGAGACATGACTCTGCGCTCAGATTATGTGTCTCAGGCAGGTATGTCCCTAGCCTTAAGCAGCATTTTACCTTCGCCTAGGATGATACCTCAATACAAACAAAAAATGATTGACTTAAACAATTGGCTTAGTTTCTGGTGTCATTCAAAGGGGATCCAGTATCTGTCAGCCTGGGATGACATGGTCAACAGACCTCGATGCTTTGTCAAAGATGATCTTCATCTGTCACCCCAGGGATTTTGCTTACTGGCTAAGGCTCTTGCCATCCCCACAGTGTCTTTTTTAGGCAATGTCACAAAAACAAAATTCCCAACATAAAAATAACCTTTAAAAACAACCTCAAGGTTATGCTGCTAAACACTAGGAGTCCAAATGAGAAACTGCACTCACTGGAAGCAGTCCTCACCCTGGAAGATGCTATTTGTGCAGTCAATAAGACCTGGTTTAAGATTGTGGCGAGCACCCCAGCTATACCAGGTTACATTTCTTTCCACATGTTCAAACCACAAACTGAAGGTGTGAGAACTAAAGGAGGTGGTGTATCAATATTCATTAAAGATAAATACACCTCTAGGTTGGTTAAACAGCACAATTCCCTTGAATTACTTCACATGCAATTGACTGTAGGTAATGTAGAGTATGTGATATACCTTTAAGAAGCTATCCAGTGAGTCATCACATGCATATAAGTACTGAGAACATGCAAGTAAGAGTGTCATTTTGTGTGAGCAGCCAGAGTGAGAGAATGCAAGTATCTAGTAAGTCAGTTAGATAGTTTGTTTAAGTTTAATATTCCTCCCATCCATCCTGATGTATTTGTATACAATAAACTACTTAAACGAACACCCAAACCTCAACGTCTTCTTAATGCACATAAGAAGAGTGGCATGGTGTCAGAATGGGATCCAGTGTTATAGCCATGAGGCAACCGGTTAAAGTTGGAGGAATATACAGGAGTGGATGGATCATCCCTACTGCTGAAACAACTTGCAAAATGGGTCAGAAACGAATTCCAGGGACTAAAACTTGGTTAAATGATTTCTTTCACTACAAACATAAAACAAAGCACTCAGAATGCTCAACACGAATTTCTTATTAAATGAAATGTCAGAAACTGTGACATATTGATAAAAATATTCGAAATAATTACGAAAATATTTGAAATAATATCTAACTAACTGACTGACTACATACCTGCATGCTCACATTCTGGCTGCTCACTCAAAATACTGTACTCTGCGAAATATGCTTTGAAACAACTGTACTTTGTGAAATATTATTTGAAATGACTGTACTTTGCAAAATAACTGCACTGTAATACTGCACACACTTGCAAACACTTGAATGGCTTTAGATAGTTTGTTTAATATTCCTGCCATCCATCCTGATGTTTGTGTATACAATAAACTACTTAAACGAACACCCACGCCTCAATGTCTTCTTAATGCACAAAAGAAGACTGACAGGTAAGACCCCTCTTCTGGTCATTGACAACAACAGGACCCCCTCCATGAATCAGGACATCCACTCAGCCTACTTGGATCTATTTGAGTCAGTCAAGATACAACCAAACACCCTGGTTTTGGATGACTTTAATTACCTGTCCATAGACTGGGTACATTATACATGTTCTAACTCACATGCCAAAAGTTCCTGGACTTCATTAGCTCCAATGCCCTGGACCAGCTGGTTGACATACCCACAAGGGGCACAAACATCCTGGACCTGGTGCTCAACAACATGGAAGACCGCTGCACCACCCTCAGTGTGTGGCCATCCCTAGTGAGATCTGACCACAAATCAGTCTTGCTAGAAGTAACTATAACAGAAGACCCCCCTCCTTAGGAACAACTAGACTAAAACCTTCTCCAAGACCATTTACAACCTCTTACATGACGGCATAAACAGCTTCATAGCCCCCCCCCCCCACTGTTGGAACAGACACCTGTGCTGAGTTATACACCAATGCTTTATACAAGCACCTGTACAATTGTATTGACTCTGCCATACCTGATAGAACCAAAGCAAGATCTTCAAGGAAAAACAAACCTGCCAGGTGAACAGCTGCTATTAATAGACTATACAATAGGAGGAAGAAATTGCTGTCTAAGAGAAGGAAGGAGCGGTCTTAAAACTGGAAACACTCCCTCCTCAACCTAAACAAGCAAATAAGACTCCTAGTGAAGTCCTGCAAAGCTAAATATGAATCCAAATTAGCTTCCCTAACTAAGGATAACAACAAGGCGTTCTTTAGTTACATCTGTAATTTCAAAGGTGAGGCCCAGATTTGCACTGCACTCCTAGTTAATGATACTATATATATATATATATATATATATATATATATATATATAAACCTGTGGATATAGCAAACCTACTGGCTGACAGGTCCAGTGAAAACTTCACTCCCCTGGCCCCCTCACATATACCCCAAAGCATCCCAAACACCGTCTCCCACCTAGTATCTCTGAGAAGAAAGTCTTAAATGCCCTCTTCAAGGCCAAAAACACAGCCTTTATGGGACCAGACAACATCCTGGGCTGTGTTCTACATGGGTTAAAACAGGAATTTGCATCACCATTGAGCATGCTTTTCAGTAACAGCCTAAGCACTGGCTTCATCCCAGTGGAATGGCAAACAGCTACCATCATCCCTTTGCACAAAGGGGATGAATCCACAGACCCCAGGAACTATAGATCCATTATCCTGACCAGCCTTATCTGCAAGGCCATGGAATGAATCATCATGGACCTTACTAGCAAAGATATAGGAAATTTCCAAATGTTTGCCCCCACCCAGTTTGGCTTTGTCAAGGGGAGATCATGCATGTTAAACTTGGTGGACTTCTTCAAGACAGTAACTAAAGCCCTAGATGAAGGCAAATCTGTGTATACGGCCTACCTAGACTTAGCCATGGCCTTTGACACAATCCCACACTCATGCATCATTGATAAACTCAGCCAGCTGGGTGTCAACCCATATATTGTCAGGTGGGTTGCAAATTCTCTCACTGATAGAACTCATATGGTCAAAATAGGCAACTCCACCTCCTCCAGCAGACCCGTAACCAGTGTTGTTCCACAGGGATTAGTTCTGGGATCCCTACTGTTCAGAGTCTACTCTTCTGAAGTACAGGCTAAAACTAAAGGACTGTGGCTGACAAAGTTTGCTGATGTTTGCAAACTGGGAGCAATCATTGAAACCCCTAGTGATGTCAACATCCTCCAAGAAGGTCCTATGCAGACTAATAACTGGTGCCAAAGTCATGATCTTAAACATAATGCAAAAAAAAATGCATTATCATCCCCTTCAGCAAGGGTGATGTTCCTGCAAACTACCACATCAATAGCATTACCCAATCACACAGTCAGTGGTGAGAGATCAAAGCACACAGCTTGACAGCAACCTTAACTTCAATCACCATGTCTCCACAGTGGTAAGAAGAGCATTTTATATTGCTTATCTCATAAGTAGGGCTTTGCCTCCAGAAAAAAAAGAGGTTATAACCCCCCTGTACTCTTCCCTCACCAGGCCAATAATAGAGTACAATGCTCCCTTTGGCATGTTCCTTTCCAAACACCTGCAGCAACTGGAGAGACCATAAAGGTTCCTTACAAAGAAAATTCAAAGTCTTCAAGATCTGTCTTATGTGGACAGACTGAAATCATTGTCACTTTACTCTCTGTTATGCAGACTGCCCAGAGGTGACCTGTGTCTTGCATATAGAGCAATCTCTGACCCAGCTTTGATGGAAATGCTGCACATTTGCAAGTTAAATGGTACACGGGTCACTCGCTCAAAGAACCTTAACCTGGTATGTGACATAACAGTACTTGCTGGAGAGACAGATTTGTCTCACAGAGGTTGCCCCAGCTTTGGAACAAGCTTCCTATTCATGTTAAACAAAGCCCCTGGTTGGCCCTATTTAAGCACAATTTGGACAACTGGATGGGTAACCGGAAATTCACCCCAGGGATTCCACCTGTGTACCTCTTGGACAGAGGAAATAGGTGCTGATTTTAGTGTCCGCTTGAACCAGAAACCCTTGGGAACATAAGTTGAACTTGGCTAAGCTTGTAAGGGCCCTGTGGCCATTAGCCCAGTAACCTCCTATGATCCTATGACCCTGTGATCCTATAATATGTTAAATAATGCCAATAATTCATTTCATCCAATTTGTCTCTTGAGAAGTACATGGATCTATGTAGTTATTTTGCAGTAGCCTGATTCTAGAGATATTGTCTACATACTGAAGGAAATTAGGGGGAGGAAAAACTCACCATGATTGCATCCACTATATATTTTTTTATTATTAGTGGTAATTCATTAGATTACTGAAGGTTTATATGCCATATTTGTTAGTGCTATTAGTAAGAAACATAGTATATTGTACTGGGGTTCTTTAGTGATGGGTTGTGTAGCATATGACTTTTATTTGTTAGGCTGGGTTTAATGAATTTTGTTTCAGATGAAAACATTAATGCACTTCTGCATCTATCTGTCTATCTATCTATATAAATATACACGTGTCTTTCTAAGGCATACTTTTATGAGCAAACACAAGCAATAATCACATATAGATATTGTATAGAGGTAAGGGTTAAGACTTGAATCACACTGTTTTCAGTTGTTTACTGTGCTCTTACCTAGTCATATGATTCATTTAATATCATAATGCTACTTGGATGCTTATACTGTTTTATGTTTTGTATTATAAGTGCAGCTTGTCAATATTTAATATTTTCTGATATGGAAAATTATGTTAACATTTCCATCTTGATATTATTTATTTCCAGTATAATAGCAACTCATATATATTAACATTTCAGAAAACTCAGCAATGAGAATAGCAGAATGTTTAGTAAACACTGCTGTAAAACAAGTCTCTTTTCATCATTCTTCTCTTAGAGTAGCAAGATGCATTCCTGCTTTTCAGTCTGCTTAAAAAGTTTTCCTTTTGCTTATAGTTAAGAGTCATATAGCAAATGAACTCAGAATAGTTTGCTTTATGAAGACAGATTGTTTCACTTCATGTTTTGTGGGACCAAACTGCTGTAACAAATATGAAGGAGAAAATGCATAAAAAAATTGTATGAGAATGCAAGTTTGTGGGTGGGGGAGGGTGGCACTGCATATAATCTTCGGATACCATCAATCTGCATATTGCCTGCTAAAATAAAATTAGGAGTTGAAACAGGAGTAAACAACCCAGTTCTCTGGCAAATCAAGTAGTAGTATTATTGTGAAGTGTTTGTGCCAAATCATTCTGAGTATGCTTGTTCTGTCATGTGAATGGTACACTCATATTACTTCCAGTAATCTGCATTTCTCACAGGACTTTGCTGGAACTATTAATAGATGGTCTGTGTTACAAAAAAAAGAGCTTACAATATTACCTCATCACTTGAGGTTGCTTTTATTTTCATCTTATCCTTCTGTGTATCTTCTAAGTCCAATGCACATTCACAGCAACAGAAATACAAATATTGGTCCTAACAAACAGATTAAAAAACTCTTGAGTATTGTTTATATAAATAGTAGACAGCTGTACATCTGAAATTCATAGACTTGCATGCTTCATGATGATCAGACACAGAAACAGTAGCTTACAAAACAGCATACCCAAAGCTTGCATCTTTAGCTTTTTAATAATGGCATTTATGTGAATAAATTAGAAAAGCTCTCCTGGTGTGTTTATGAAGCACGTTATGAACAAGAATACTATATCAAGCAACCACAGCAGCTCCGTGGTAAAATATCTGCCTCACAATTTCAAGGTGTCTGGGTTCATGTCCAGACTTTGTCACCATGTGGGTCGTGGTTGCATGTTCTCTTTATATCTATATAGATTTTCTAATATTCTAGTTAACTCTCAAGAATGACAGCACAAAAAAATACTGTTTGACTGGTTACACTAAACTGTTTGTCTATCATGATGCCCCACTTTTCTGTGGTTGCATTGAGCCAGTATCTTTTCCTTGTTTGTGCACAAATAGATAAGCCAGTGCTCTTGAATGACAGCATACATAATGTCAGCAAAAATCAATATCTGAAGCAAAAACAATAAATTTAACATCCAAAATGGTAGAAGAGCTGAAAGGCTCTTATCAGTCTCATCTGTTATTACAAGCTATACACCAACTGACACACCAGACTCAATGTATTGTGGGAATAGTTTTCTTCTTAAAGACACAGTAGTGTATTAAATATCCACCACACATACATGTAAGAAAAGCTGTATACAGTTTTCACCATCACATCTCTTCCCTAAGAAGAGAGAAAACTCTTGAAAATTACAGCATACAGTCAAGTCTCCATTCAATGTGCAGTTCTAATAGTCTTGAATGCTATTAGACTGTACAGACGCTATTAAAACATCTAGACAGACAATTACCTATAAAACAGCAGCACTTGAGGCAGCATCAATCATTTATCTGCCCAATGCATTCACTTCCACACACAAAATCTTAATCAATTTGAGAAGATTACACAGAACTAGAATGTTTGAAGGGAAACGGGTTTATAGAAATTGTGATGCCTCTCCTCTGGGTCAGTAATCAAGGAGTTGCAATCCTCACCACTGACAATGGTGAGGGATGTTCACTTGGAATAAAAATGGATACACATAGTATTTCCAGATGCAGCTCTCTGCACTAAGCACAGTTTCCCATAAGAACACACAGGGAACACACTCAGCCCTGAGCTGGGTTTCTCTCTCTCTCTCTCCAGGCCCCACATAAGACTCCCCACTGACACAGCTGTAGGACTGAGTACTCATCCGAGTGTCCTCCACCACCCTCTCTGTAAAACCAGTGCGCTGTGTCCCTGCTCCAAGTAGCTGACACACACTCTCTTTGAGATTTAATTTTCACACACACACACACACACACACACACACACACACACACACACACACACACACACACACACACACACACACACACACACACACACACACACACACACACACACACACACACACACACACACACACACCTGAGAAAGGCTGGCACAGATTTACTAGCTATGCCCCCCTCTGCCCAGACTATAAAGTAGGTATTGCCACCAGAACACACCAAAGCCAGCTACTCTAAGGCTTTTACAAGGGTACCCAATTATACTGAGTAAAATTAATACTAATACAAATGGTAGTGTTTGACCAATGCAGCAAGGTTTTCAGGAGCAGACACAGTGTCACTAAATTAATATAAGTACTCTCAAAGGTTAAAATATTCTCTAAGAGACCAGCCACAATGAGAGGTTTAAATATATTTAATAATAAATAATAAAAGAACATGAAAATGCTAAATATCTATTTATAATAAACACTAGAATTGCAATCACAGGAAATATTGAAAATAACACAGACAAATAGATTTACATAGATACAGAAAACAGTACTTAACTAATATCAATATATTTTCCTGACTGACCTAAAGAATTACCATTCCATGGTCACTTATTTGAGCAAGGCAAAATTAAGTGAGGGGGTCCTTCCTTGTCAGGTACCAAAAACAGAATGCAATGAGACTTCAGTCTCACCTAGCATTAAGTTATCATTTCTAGTGGTGGATTACAGAATGACATTGCATACATCTGGTCATCTGAATTCTGGTTCCCACACTACCCCCTTGGCTAGAAGCTTTAGAAGGATTTAGTACATATGTGTCAATAATATAAAGACAGAGAGCCCTGTTAAGATCTGCTGCAGCACCTGGAAGTCATAAAACAATTTCAAACTTCCACCCTTCCACAGTAGCAATCAGTTCACCCCAAATACAATGCAGAAAGCTTCCTAGTACAGACTTTTTGTCTCTGGCTGCATTGAAAACTGCACAATACAATCTTTATGGCCTAAGTCCAGTAATTTAATTTCAGAACATTTTTCAAAGTTGGCTGCAGCTAAACTGAGATTAACCTTTTCTCTTCCAGTATCCTTTGTTACAATATAGACGTTTCAACAGTTACAATAATATGTGTGTATATATTTTTTTTGTCCAGCAGGGCACACTGTTACTACATTTTTTAACACAAGCAGCTATACAACTATATTTTCACCAGAATCATCTGTACAAATCAGTTTGATATACAAATGACATATAATTCTTTACAAAACCCCAGCTAGCTATGCCAGCATATGTTACATATCCACCGCCCTACTTCTCCTGGGATAGCTGGCAATACCTCACATCATTACAGAAACTATTAAAACATTTTTAATTTTGTCCAGTGTCTCTTGCTGGAACAGTCTGGGCAGAATTAGGTGCAGTTACACTCAGATCAATCATACTTGCACTTATAGAATGCATTTCTGATTCAGAACATCCTCCTTTTCTTGGACAGCAGATTGCAATAGAGCCTTCAAAGAACTGGAACACTCTGAGTGTCTATGGGCCTTGTCATCCTTGGCTTGAAGACCTGTTGATGATTGTCTGGTACTTAGCTTTCATACTGAGATGCTTCAAGAATTGCCTGGCTATGTCTAGGTTTATGTCTCACTGTGGCACCATCTTCACTTTGCATCAGAAGCATGAAGGCACTACATGGATGATATGGTGCTGACACTCCACGAGTTCCAGATAGGAGAAGGGACAAGTAAGCTGGATGTCAGTTTGTAATTTTTATTTATTTATTTATTTATTTGCATTACAATACCAATTACCTCACACTTTCTCTATCCTTAAGTTTAAGTTGCACTGGTTGGCTTAGTTGAAGGTTGGGTAAAGGCTGAGTAGAATATTGCCCATCATAAAAAAGCTTATAGTAGCAAATACACAAAGGTCACCAAGGCCTAACCAAGTATATTGAATGAACTCTTTCCTCATGATGGACTCGTATAAAATATTTTTTGGTTCAAGTCTGCATTCAAGCATAGGTACATTAGTCCTAATTTGTCTTCAAGCATAAGCTGTGCAGGGTTTACTCCTGTGATACTGTGTGGAGTAGTGTGGTAAGACATGCAAGCATAAGATATGCAGGGTTTACTCCTGTGGAACTGTGTGGAGTAAAATTACCTGAGAAGGGTTTACTCCTATGGCACTGTGTAGAGTAACATTATCTGAGAAGGCCTTACTCTTGTGGTACTGTATAACATTGAAATACATGAGAGCTCTGAGAAGGCCAGGCTGTCACTGAAACTTTATAGCAGTTTGAAGTGCTCCATCAGTAGCTTCATTGGACCATGGATAAGGAGGACTTGACATGGTATATGTGAAACCATAGTCCTCAGAAAATTGCTGGAACACAGTTGATATAAACTATATACCATTGTCTTTACGAGTTCAAAAGGATGCCATATCTGGCATTGTTGTACTTGTTGCAATGATTTGTTGTCAAGTTGTGGTTGCTACATGCATTATCTCTGTGTCTTGAGAGTAACAGAGCACCACTACTAGGTGCTTTTTTTGAATTTGCACAAGTCAGCAGCTATGTTCTGCCAAAGTCTCTGGGATAAAGGAGTCAGTAGTAATGGTTCTGTCCCTTGAGGTGGTTTGTGTATGATATGTGTATGTGGTTTGGGTACAATAGTTTTGACTAAGTACAGTAGTAGTCCATCATGTTTGGACAATTGTGCTCATATGGGGTAGTATTTGTATATCAGATGCTATGTTTGTGTCCACCAATTAGATTATCCACACCTTATACGCTAGATGAGCATTATCATATTTAGTAGCTTGTCTTAGCTTTTCTAGCCCTTTTGTAGTCACAGGTTAAGGCACCATGATACTCTCCACATAGGTAGCAATGTCTTCTTCAGTATCAGATGAAATCTGGTCAGATAATGGATGTTTGGATAAAAGCTGGCCACAACCAGTTGTTTTTCAGACAAATGTATTGTTCTGGCTCTGATTATTCTCAATATATTTTTTGTCCAAATCAAAGGAATTAATAAGTGGAACTAGCAGTTTTTGTGGTCAGTATGGAGCTAGAAAATCCCTAATCCCAATATGTATCTGATGAACTCATATGCCCATACACTCACAAGATACTCCTTCTCTGTTTGTGTATATCTCTGTTTGGCATCAATTAACATTATGGAGAAATAAGGAAATGGTTATAACACTTGTTCATAGGTGTGTACTAGGCTAATGGCCCTGGAGCCTTTACAGCCTAGCCTATAGGATTACCCTGGCATCGTGCCACCAGACCTTAGTTTCCAGTGCCTCTGTTGGGTAGAGCCACTGGTGTGATCCCCGGGGTGAATTTTCTATTTCCCATCCACTCATCAAGATTTCTCTTGAAGAGGGCTAGAGAGGTGCTCTGTTTGGCATGTATGGGAAGTCTATTCCATAGCATTTGCAGTCTCTGGGTTATGAAACTGTCCCTCCAGCACGTTCTGTTGATTATGGTAATGAGGTTGAGGTCTCTGGAGCGTGTGGTGTGGAGGGATTGGGATTTCATTAGATATAGCATTTCTAACAGAGCTGGGTCAGACATGGCTTTGTAATTCAAGCACGGATCACCTCTAAGTAGGCAATATGAGACAGAGAATAGTTGGAGTTTTCTTAGTCTGTCCATATAGGATTAGTGTTTAAGGCCTAAGATCTACTTTGTGAGGTGCTTTTGCGGCATCTCCAGTTGTTGCAGGTGTCTAGTGAGGTACATGCCAAATGGGGCATTGCACTCAGTGATTGGCCTAATGATGGAAGAGTAGAGGGAAACAATGACCGCTTTCTTCCTGGATGCAAACCACTTACTAATGAGATGTGCTACATAGAAGGACTTTCTGACCACAGTGGCAATGTGGTGGTCAAAAGAGAGGTTGCTGTCAACCTGTGTTCCCAGATCTCTTATAATGCCTTTTGTGTTCAGTGGACTACCATCGATGTGATAATTCATGGGAACTGTTTTTTTTTCCAAAGGGGATGATGACAGATTTTTTGGCATTGAGCTTAAGGCCATGGTTCTGACACTAGCTGTTGGTCTAAGTGAGGCCTTTCTGTAGGATGTCAACATCACTTGGGGAGTAAATAATAGCTCCCAACTTGCAATCATCTGTGAACTTTGTCAGCCAGAATCTCTTCGTGTTGGCCTGGACTTCATAGAAGTAGATGCTAAACAGGAGAGGACCCAGGACCAAACCCTGTGGGACTCCACTTGTGTCTGGTCAGCAGTCTGACTTATAGTCAGATACTTTCATACTGTGGGTTCTATCTGTGAGCCAGTTTGCAACCCACATAGTGATATAGGGGTTGATGCCTAGCTTAGTGAGTTTTTCTATGCTTCTTGAGTGGGGAAAGGTATCAAAGACCTTGGCCAGATCAAGGTAGGCTGTATGAACCACCTTGCCTTCATTCACAGCTCTGGTGACTGACTTAAAGAAGTTGACCAAGTTGAGCAGGCATGATCTACCCCTCACAAAATCAAACTGTGTGGGATCCAGAGAGCACCTGACAGGCAGCTGACTGTTAATTTCTCCTTATTCAAGCTAGTGAGTGGGACATCAGTGTGCCTCATTATTGAGTCACCTATGACTAGTGTGTTGGGCATGCTGTTTTGCCTTAGGGGCTTTGTTTGAGTGGTACACTGTTTAGGAGAGTTATGTGTCTCATGATTAGTGTTGTGGTGTTCAAGTCCATTTCTGCCTTGGAGATCTCTGCTGTTTGGGTAGATTTTTAATGACAGCCTCTGGGAAGGTGGGTGTGTGATTTGTGTTTTTATGTGAAGGCAGTGCTGGTGTGTGTTCCATGTGGTGTGGTGCAAGTGTTGACCTTCTCCTCCTGACCAGCTATTCCGGTCTTGGCTGGAGAGTGCGTGGCTTCCAATTTGGATATATAAGTGCATCTCTTGCAAGTCTGAGTGTTGGGAGGTAAGAGGAGAGGGTTGTCGTGTACATGAGGCAGTTGATACATTACCTCAGGATGCCCAAGTTCACCAGGTTAATAAGAGAAAGCACAGGGAACTGACCTTTAGATATGCCTGGAGGGGTGGGCATTAATAATAAGTACTGGAGCTGTTTCCTTGTAGAATGTTTAGTGCTGGTAGCACTTTTGTGTGCTGCAATAATTGCTACAAGAAGTCTGGTAAAACGCTAGACTAATAAGCTAGTAAAAGTGCAGGAAAGGACAAAACTAGCAGATCTAAGGGAAAAATTGAAGAGCAGACTTTGGCACCGCTCAGAAGCTTACAAACAGTCCTGGATACATCAAATATCTGGTATCTGGTCTAGGATAGAAAAAGAAAGGTGGGAAAAGCGCAATTGTGGGCTTTAAGACCAGAAAGTTGAAAGAGATGGCAAAACTGCCCAAATGGCCAATAAACTACAATTTCTGGGCCAGAAACCACTCTTGTGGTAGATAGGCTACCTAGTGATTACTACTCCTACTGACAAGCTAGAATGATTCCCTCCAACACAGAAAGGCTTGTGGGCCTCAGAATCTTACAAACAGTCATGTATACAGCAAATCTGTATCTGGACTAGACTAGTTATAGGAAAGGTGGGAAACAAGTGCAAATGCAGGCTTTTAAACCTGCAAGTTGAAAGAGATTAAAAAACTGCCCAACTGGCCAATAAACTACAATTTCTGGTCCAGAAACCACTCTTGTGGTAGATAGGCTGCCTAGTGCTTACCACTCCCACTGACAAGCTAGAAGGATTCCCTCCAACACTGAAAGGCTTGGGGGCCTCAGAAGCTTACAAACAATCCTGTATACAGCAAATCTGTATCTGGACTAGACTAGTTATAGGAAAGGTAGGGAACAAGCTTAGAGTTTTTTTTTTTTTTTTTTTTTTACAGAAAAGCAGCTAAAACAGCACTAAAAACATTTGGAATAATGTGGGACCTAGGTCATAGCTACTGGCATCAACAGTAAGAGTTGTAGGCTTTTTAACATTATAGTAGGTGAACACTGGTGCAATCATTTGCATTTGCTTCACTTAGAGCCAGATATCCTGGAGATTGAGGTTAATGGGACACAGAAAGTCTTGCTAATAACAGGACTGCAAGAAGTGATGGAATTTCAAGAGGATTATTTTAAATCTTGCAAAACAATGCTGTTACAGTATTTCTTTTGATTTGCCAGCAAATATGGAAAAAAAATCAATAATGGCCTTCAGACTAAAAAAGGTCAGTTTATATGCTAATAGCAAGGAAAGAGGGCAGTTCTAGACCCCCACTCTGTGGTGTAGAAGGATAAAGCACTGAATTTGATCCAGTGACCAGAGATTTTAGGTTCACAGGGTCATAGGTATATACTAGGCTAACGACCACCAGAGCCGTTATAAGCCTACCTATGAACCCAAACCAATAGTGTCCCTATGCATCATGGATGTTTATTAGGAGGGGGTATGTTAGTTAGGAAGTTTCTAAAAGTTATGTGGGTGGGTGGCATGTTAGTTTGGGCAGACTTACTGTCTGCCTCTGTCTGTCAGAGACAGGGGGTCCAGACTCGGGGCAAATTTCTGATTTCCCATCGATTAGTAAAGGTTATGATTAAATAGAGTTAGGGACAGACAATGATGGGGAGCCTGTTCCAGAGCATTGGGATCCTCTGAGACATATTCATCTTGACAACATGTCCTATTTAGGTTGCAAGTAAAATTTAAATCTTTGATCTAGTGGTTCTGATGCTGTTCATTTTGTGAATGTGAAAAAGGTGTCCATCAGAGCTGGATCCGAGGATGCCTTGCATGCCAGTCATAGATCACTTTTCAATAACCTGTAGGAGGCTGAAAATTGAGATAAGGCTTTAAGGTGATCTTTATTGGATAATTTGTTTATAATCTGGATTCTCCTAGTAAGGATCATTTGTTCTCTGCAATGAATGATTATGACCTCATTTAATTGTATTTCTTACTGTAAACATATGGTTACCTGTTTATGCAGTAAATTCTCTAAGTTATTGGCTCTGTGTGCCCAGGTCATGGTTGAAAATGGTCAGTTGAATAGTCTGATAAATAAACAGTAAATAAATAAATAAAATAAATAAAGCTGTTAAAAGTGAAGCTAGAGATCTACTTAATACTTGTATTTCTGTGAAAGAAATCTATGACACCACAGACGCATTAACTGCAGGTAAAGCCTAAGTTGAATGGTCTTTAACTTGAATTTCTATAGAAACAAAAAAAAAAGGAGTTAGAAAAAAAAATGACTAACACTTCTTAATATGGCAGAAAAAATTGATTTTTTTCCAGATTGAAATACATCCATTGTTTTGAAATTTATAAAGCAGCATAAAGATAAGTTAAAGGGGTCTATATCAGAAGACAGCTAAAAACAGCTAACACCCTTACCTCGACACTACTTAACCAAAAGCAGGAATTGTCGAACAGCCAGAACAGCATTTTTTTCCCAGGGAAAAAAATCGCTGGGCCATTGTTGGGAGTTTGCCATTTCCTGCACTGTAGTGCGATCTCAGAGTAGGTATATTTAAGTGGGGGGTGTGAGGGGCAAAGCCCCCCACTTTATTTTGTTTGTTGGATTGTATTTTTTTTTTTGTTGGCCCAGCATTTTTTTTCCCAGGGAAAAAAATAGCTGCTCTGGACATTCGACATTTCCTGCTTTTGGTTAAGTAGTGTCGAGGTAAGGGTCTTCGGTGTTTTTAGCTGTTGATGCAGTGATATAAACCCAAGTTAAACCCTGTTAACTAGAGACCCAGCTCATTAATATAAATATTATAAAAACTGAAAATATAATTCCATATCATGCAAACAAAAATCAAAAAGGATTTCTAAATGAAGAGAAAAGGAACATGTTTGTATTAGACCTTTGATTAATATACACAAACTAAGGCATACAGAAAACCTACTAGTAGCTTCAACTTTAGTTCTATAGAATGATGATTTTTATGCAGGTATTAACACATGACAATTTCCTCCAACTTTATTAAACAAATAACTTCTGTGCAATAGTTGTAAAACTTGTGTATATACTAATGGTCCATGGAAATTAAAAGGAACAAGACACGGATCACTGTCGCCTTGTTCATTTTAACTGGTAACAGAAGCACTTGACATGTTTCTGGACAAGACATTGTGAGATTATGGGTGTAAAGTTCCTTAGAATTAGCAGAAAAAAATTCATCCCTAAATAAAGCTGGAAGAGCCAGGAAGAGTTGGCAATAGATAACTTGTGTTGGTGAGCTCCCCATGGATGGAACTTTATGGTGACTCCTCCCCCTGTGGGAAGCTTGGGCATGAACATCTCCACATTACCAGGTTGTTTTTCCTTTATAAATATATTAGTGGATGTAGCACTGAAGACAGATCTGGTATGAATTTGCCCAAGACATTTATAATGACTTAAGGCCTGATGTGGGTCAATTACACATGATGGATCTTTTAGCTTACTGTTGCTTTGACCTTGCTTGAATCTGGTTTGATTACACTAGCATTTATGCTCTGAATGAACTGTTAGATCTCTGACCTTGCAAAGTAGATAGTCTTTATTCAATTTCAAACCTAAATTTTAGAGGTTTGAGCACTGCCTTGTCGTGTGTTTCTTTATCCAGACCTAACATTAATATAGCATCCATGACAACAACACCTTCAATTCCTCAGCAAATTACTTATCTCATTTTGAAATATTTTGGGTGCTGAAGTCATACCAAATGGCAATATTTTAGACTGAACTCGCCCAACTGGTGTAATGAAGGCTGTTAGATTTTGGCTCTTTTCCTCTAGAGGTATCTGCCAAAACCCACTTGAGGCATCTACTATGAAGAACATTTTGGCATAAACCAGCTTTAATACAATGTTCTCTAGGGTAGATGTGATGGCATCTCTCATAACTGCATCATTTACCTTTTCAGTTCAAAACATATTTCTATGCTGTTACTTTTTTTTTTTTTTTTTTTGCTGAGACCATGGGATCATACCATTCAGTCAGTTCAGTAACAAGTTTAATCACACCAAAAAGTTGCATTCATGCAAGTTCTGTCTCTGCTTTGGACAGTATTGGAAATGATACCTTCAAGGTTTAGTCAAGGCATTTGTGATGGCATCTGACTTTAACCTTATTTTTACAAGTTCACAGTTAAGCAGAACAACTTCAACAAACACGTCTACATTACCTACATTAATTTACTTTATTCTGGCAATCAGCCTCAACTCACATGCAGCAGTGCTGCTGAGCTGATTATTTATGTATGAACTTTCTGGAATATAAACCCAGAATTTACACCCGTCCTCCTTCTACGCATGTATTGCTAGAAATCTGCCCCTGCATTTCAGCTTGGCTGCAGGGCTGTTCATTTCTATCTGTGTTTTGTGCAACTGCAGATGCATCAAGATGTTTCTGTAAGTAGAGTCTGATATCACAGTAACATCAGCTCTTGTATCAAAGTTCAAGCTTACTCGGTTTCCATGAATCAAGAGTTTGACTTGTCACTTTAATTCAGTGTTTGATATAGGTTCATAGGTTCTTACTAGGGTTTTGACCCTAGTAGATCTTTAGAAGCCTAGCCTTGCATCCCTGTAAAATATTTGCCCTTGTATTTTAAATAAGAAATTACCCAAGCAATGGAACATTAAATTTATGCCATGACAACATTTTTTGTGGTGGAGAATTGAACCCCAAACTATCCTAACAATATCAGTTCACATAAACTTGACATGATGATCCACTTCTCCATAGCAGTCACTGAACATAGGAAAAATGCTTTCTGAAGAGTCTACTCAGTTTTATTCTTGTAACTACTTCTTTCACTAGCCTAGCTTTACAAACTACAGGGAATGTCCCATTTTGTTACATTTCTTACAATTTCTGCCATACTCAGTACATTGCTCTGGCTTGCTATGTAAAAGATTAGCTCACATGTATTTACCAAGCTTGCATTCCATCTGCTTCTCATGCGCACACTTACACTAGCCAGTATAATGCTTTTCATTGATTTTGCTATGTTTATTGCATTTTACTTAACACACATCATTTACTTCAGTAACAGGCAGCATACTCACAATTCTGTATCTCGTTTGTTCAGCTTTAATTTGGTCAATCTAATTTGTTCAAATGTGTTTTAGTCACACCACAGATATAAGGTGGTTCATACAAATACCTAATAAAATTTTCAGGACTCTCTCCTGTAGATTGAACACACCTGTGAAAGCATGCCCTTTTATGAATAATATTTCCTTTTGGCACAAAATGTTCCTTGAGCTTACTTATTATTTACTTATATATAGCACTCTGGTCCTCAGAAAATGAAAATGAACTGTATATCGCTTCTACTTCTTTGTCCATTCCATATAATAAAGTGTTTACCTGTGTTTCTTCACTTTCCTTATCCAGTTTAGCTGCAACTCAAAAATGTGCAAACCTCAGCCTTTATGATGAGAATTCAGATTTCATTAGTAATTATTGTTAATTTTACTTACTAAGTTTTATGGACTGAGACAGTTAGGAAATGCCCAAGAGTATGTTCAGGGAGGTATGATGTCACTCCAAATGGGTTCCTATTAGATCGTCGAAGACGCATAATTTTGAATGCATCTTGGCAGAACTTAAAATAACGAAAACTGATAACAGCGAAGGGGCATATGAGCGATTTCTTTCCTTGGGAAATAAAATCACATGCCTGCCTCCAGTAACTTGCTGTTTTATAAACTGTAGTGCGATCTCGGAGTTGGTATATTTAGTTAGGGGGGTGTGGGGTTATAGCTCCCCACTTTGTTTTGTGTGTAGTGATTTTTTTTTTGGACAAGTAATTTCCTTCCCAGGGAAAGAAATCACTCATATGTAGTTTCGCTGTTTTCAGTTTTCGTTTTTATGGGTTTGATGAAGATGCATTCGAAGTAATGCATCTTCGGCATTGTGATACAGACCCACTCCAAATGACTGAAAAAATGATGAAGCAATTAAAAAACAATACATTTCAGTGGTCCTACATATTAATGCAATTCTAACTGAATATCTGGGCCTATTAAGTGAACGTGTATTTTTGTTGTAGACATTAGTAGGTGATTGTCGTAAGTACTGTATTACTCATTATGCCACTGTAATAGTGCTTCTGCTGTTTATTTCAAGGTCTCCATTGTAGTACTTGTCCTGCTACTAAATGAATTACTAATTCTTCAGTTGCTAATATTGTAAACGCATTCTTTTTCTAGTATGCAAGCCCTGTTGAAAGTGGAAATAAATATAATTAAAATGTTTGCCATTTACATTTCACTTGATTTTTCTTCAGCTTTCCTTAAAATTTTTTTAAATTTTTGGAATTTTTTAAAATTCCAAAGACATGCATCTGGAGCATTTCTCCCCGGGCCTCCGCTGAAAACAGGCTCTGTGGAACCTAGTCGGACATTCCCGGTCAACAAATGTTAAATAAATAAATAAATAAATAAAATAAAATGGAAGGCCCAAAAAAATCCTTAAATAAATTCAATCTATTCTGTCATGAATTCAGTGTTCTAATATTGTCTAGTATGTTTTCAGCTGGTTGAGTCGGGTATATATCATAAAAATATCAGATATAAGCATGAAAGACAATAATACAAAAAGGCAACAGAGATGACTAGGGTAGCAATGCTAACCTTAAAAGAGAGTTAGCAGAAGGCATCAGAAAGTATACTAAGAACTAAGACAACATGGAAATGGAGATTCTGCCAGTAAGGATGACTGCAATTAAGGGTACACAGAATATACAAGAGGGGTCTGGAGGAAGCTGACAAAGGAACCAAGTTATTAGGAACAAATAATTAGAGAAGGAAAGGTAATAGAATGGGAAGAAGCTAAGAAGACATTTGGATTGTAGGCTAGTAATTACCTTCCCTATCAGGAATTGATATCAGAGTGTATGCAAAGAAAAATGGATAAGGGAATGCTAAATGAAAGACCTGCACTGGTTGAGTTTTTAACTGAATCTAGAAAGAAGCTAGTGTTTTAAAAGGGATAATTTGTTGGGCATATAAATAGGGCAAAATAACTATAGGAATCAATCAGAGAAGGTTAGAAATGATTGGGAAAGAGATTAGATATGCAATTCACAAAGAAGCAATGAGAGGACACATGTATGGCTCCTAAATATGCAACAGAGTCTAGGAGAGTTGGTATTTTTGCCTGGAAGTATTTGCTTAGATACTTTTATATTCGCGTTAAGAACAGAAGAGATCGCCACAGGAAAAACTCCGTCTTCAAGTCAAAAAACTTCTTTATTAGGAACAAGGAATAAGCGCTTTCACGTAGGTTGACTACGCTTCATCAGATACCATATACTTTTATATTCCAGATTCCAAAGAAATTTTCTTTAGGTAGATGATAAATGTTGGAGGTGTGATGGGGAAGAAAGAGATAACTGGGAACATATGTTCTGGGAGTGTAATGCGTTGGCAGACTTTAAAAATTCCCTAGAGATTCCTCTGTTGGGAATACTGGGAGAACAAGTGAGCATAATTAAGGAAATTATTTTTTGAGCCGGGATACAAGAACTGAATTGCTTAGTCTTAATAAGGCCTTAAATTTAATTCTGGTGGCTGCTAAAAAAAGCAATTAATAGAAACTAGAAATAACACTCTAAACTAACTGTACTTGAAATAGTGAATATTGTAACAGAAATAAAAGAACAGGAGGTGGGATCTTCAGGAAAGGCTAGGAGTCAATTACATAGAAAAATAGAAATTATGGGAACACTATACATTCAGAAAAATGTTTTTGAGGAGAAACGAGGTTTAGAAGACAGATATTGAATAATTTCTGTAATGTTGCCTAAATTATAGGATATATAACAATATACGTGATGTGTAATATTTGTAAATGTGAACTTGTTTATATGGTTTGACTACTTTTATATAAATGTAAGTTTTTCTATGTTGAAAGTAATAATTCAATGAAGCTTTTTTTAAAAAAGAAGGGAAACAAGACCTTATTTTCTTTAACTAGCAGAAAGAAGGAAGGGAAGAACAAAAATGGCCACTCTGGACAAAGCAGAGAGGAGATTACAGAAGACTCGGGGAAAGGTAGAGGTACTGAATTAATATTTTGCTTCAGTCTTCATAAAAGGAAGCACGGGGAGATTGTGATGTTGAGATGAGGACATGCCACATTGGAGAGATCGGTGGGCAGTCAAGAGGCTACAGAAGAAAGAGTTTCAAAGGGAAATGGCTATTCTTAGTGATGATAATCAAAAAGACCAGTGGGCTTCCTTCTGGAGTCCTCAGAAATTTGACCAGTGTGTTGGAAAACCTCTGATAGAAATCTTTAACAGATCACTGGCCAATGCAGAAAAGTGTCATAGGATTGGAAAATATAAACTGCAGCACCCTTATATTAGGGGTATCAGAAAACATCCAGAGGACCTTAGGCATGTTAGCTTAACACCACTGGTAAGAAGCTATGGAGAGAATCCTGGGGTGAGGGTGGGGTTGAAGGGAGCTGATAGCATTTCTGTCTGTAACATCACATCGTCTGCATACAGCAGCTTTGTTGATATGTCCCCTCTGACCTGTTTGCTAATGTTGTCCATCATCAGTATGAACAGCAGTGGGCTCAGAGCAGGACAACGCAAGTATGGGTCATGGCTCGAAGGAGATGTCAGTCAAACCTGAGACTATTTTATGACTGGGTTACAGGTGAACTTGTGAGAGATATGTTAGTAGATAAAGTATTTCCAGACCTCAGCAGGGCATTCGACTCAGTCCCATGTGGGCGTATATAACAAAACTGGTGGGACTGGTGATGGGAAAAATATTGAGGAACTCACTAATTGTGTAGCTGAATGGTGGGATGCAAATTACTGTGGTGAGATGGACAGTGTCCAAATTAAGGAAGTGACTAATGCACCACCATACGGATTGTATTAGACATATCTGAGGAAACAGAAAAGACGATCATCCTCTTGGCTGATGATACAAAGATAAGTTCATAAGGATGGGGCAAAGTCTACTGAAGGCATTTGAGGATGTGAGGAATTGTCTAGTGAAGGATTTTGAGATGCTGAACAAGTGAGTAGAAAAGTGAAAGATGAGGTTCAGTGCAAACAAGTGAAAAGTCCATCACTTAAGCCACAACAGCCCTCATGTGAAGTATTGGCTATGGGGAATGGAACAGATGTTAACAGAGCAGGAAAAGGATCTGAGGGGGGTTGATCGAACCTGGACTGAACCACCAGGAGTAGAGTAAGAAGGCAATGGCACCAGCAAAAATAATGCTGGAGGGTATATGGAGGGGGCAGATTCCACAAGCAATGCACTTTATAGGACTTTAGCTGGATCATATCATGAGTACTGTGTGTATTTCTGGGAGGCCAAATGAGGTAAAGGACATCAGGTTGCTGGAAGGAATTTAGAGGAAAGCTGCCAGGAATGTCTACATGATTGAGGGGATCAAATGTAATGAGATGCTACAGGAGCTAGAGCTCTTCTCACTGGAGACTGGAAGAGACGATGGAGGACATAATGCCATAAAACTGGAATGCAAAATCCTGTTAAGGAGATGAGAAGGGGTTATTCTGACTAGGAAATATAGAGGAAAATGAGGGATGTAGCACCCTGCCATTGTACTTGTTGAGAACCTCTCATTCCCTGTGAGGGAGGGGTCTCCTATGGCTGGAAACGTCACAATTGCTCTCCCTGTGTCTGAAACATCAGTTTCAGGGGTGCACACTGATTCTTCTGTGATCATAGTCTTCTGTGAATGGCTCATCTCCCAGGCTCTAGTGTGTAACTAGGACTGGGGAAGAGTCATTAGATGTGCAGGAGTTTCATCCAGGAGCTCTGCTGCCACACAATCTGTAATGGAGGTTGCAAGTGTTTTGTGTGGGACTCATGAGGGTTCAGTGGGTAGCAAACATCACTTGTAAAACACAACACAACAAAATTATTTTGGGGAGACACTGGCTACATGCATAATGCATTTGTGAGTGTGTATGTGTGTGTGTGTGTGTGTGTGTGTGTGTGTGTGTGTGTGTGTGTGTGTGTGTGTGTGTGTGTGTGTGTGTGTGTGTGCATTTATTTATTCTACACACTATAAGAGTACTTACCAACTAGATGGCCCTGTGGCAAATTACCATATTGAAAGTAAATGTACAGGTCATATGCCATATGTGGGAATCATGACAACTGCCAGGGTAACACACATCCACATTACAAATTATTTCCTGTGCATTCTAGAGCAGAGAATGGAAGCCTTTCCTCTTAATATGTCTCTGTGCCTGTTAGCAGGTACAGACTTTCTTGCCAGGTGAATTCAATCTATGATACTCACTACTTTGGGGAGGTCTGCAATCTTGCAGAAACCATTAATGGTACTGGCTGTCTCCTTTACAGTCCTGGGGAGCCAGATATGATCTGCCACATGCAGTGTAAAATACTAAAGAACGTATTGAATATTTGGGAAGCAGATTCCTGTGAGATATCAAAAGTGCCTCTAGTAGGTCACTGAAAAGTGTCTGAACTGGATAGTAAGTATGTCACACACACACACACACACACACACACACACACACACACACACACACACACACACACACACACACACACACACACACACACACACACACACCTTGATATCCCCAGGAAGACCATGCATTCTCACAGATTAAGTATGTAGGCAAAATAAGTTGATTAAGCTGCTGCTGATATCCTGATCCAGTTTATAGTGATCCATTATCTGGTCCTTAATCAGAATATGGCATGTCCGCCACTGGTTGCACTATTTCTGAGAAGAAATACTATAAATAATGTAAATCCCAACGTTGTTTGTACTCACAACCATGACAAAATTATTAAAAGCACTGCTAGTATCTAAGGCAGAGACTTATCAGGAGATGATGCAGCTGTACCAGAATTAGGGGCTTGGCTAATAAAACTGCTATCACCCAAACTGTACCTGTCCTTAAGAAACTAAGCAAAGAGTCTGTCATTCAGGTCAAGATGAACCAAAATTCTTTCTTCCCAGCTGTCAGGAGAAGCATTAGCAATGTATGTGGATGGATAAGGGACCGATTATACTGAAAATGAAAATCTTAATAAAGGAACTTTTAGCAAGGGCTGGGGTAACTTCTGATGTACAATCTGTAAAATTTGACATCAGGATTTTGATGCTGATAAACCCATAAGAGCTCTGATGTATATTTTACAACAAATTATACAGCTGTGATTAGAGCCTAATAATAATAGTAAAACAATGTTAGCAATTCTAGCAGTGAGCAGATTTAGCAGGCTATTATGTAGCAGAACGAGAATGCAGGTGTTGCAAAATGAACCCGAGAACTTTAACAAGTTAATAAGTTTAGTAGAACACATTAGCTAGTGACATATTGTTTAAAAAGTATTGTTTACTTCTATATCTAAACTTGATGTAAGAAATATGCATTCTCCTGTGAACGAAAAAGCAAGTAATGAATTAAGTTGTTCCAGATGTATAGGGTTTGTGAGGGGTTCACATAACCAGATTCTGTTCCACTAATATAAGAATGCCAGTACTAAGGCAATAGTTTTAAGTACAGCAAGAGAGACTATAACTAAAGTTGTTTGGGCAGATGATGAATAATATGCTCCCATTACTTCTTACCCAGATTTTGAGTTAAACTACAATCTCTTATATATAATAAATAAAACACTACCATGAGCAGTACATGCGTACTTTACTCCTATACACCTCAACTAAGCAAATTCACAAAGTACTTTCCTACTGCCTTCTATGCCGTTGCCTTTACTGTCACTTCTACTACCTCTGCTTACCTCTTGACAAGATTTCCCTCCAGCAAACTTCTAACTCACTACCTTTTACATCTATCCCAACTTGAATAAATCTTGTTTTTTCTTTATATCACCTAACAAGTATGCACACTACTCCCCTTTCCTCACCTACTCTGTGCTTTTTACTCTTATCCCATCCTCTCCGCTTTCTACTTCTATATACTTTGCTTCCTTTCTCTTATTTCTCTTTCCCATAAATGTAAAATTGTAATCTGACATTTTAAACCTCACTGTATATACCATTTTTCCTTGAAATCTACTAATACATAACAGGTCTGTATTTTGCTTATTGTGGATTTTCTCTAGTATAACTGTCTTTCAGTTATTGTATGACTATATTGTAAATTGAAGCTTTATGTTTTCTCTGTTGTAGAAAACTGCCTGTATTGTAACTGGAGCTTTACTCCCTGTGTGTCCATTGAAAAAAAAGTTACCACAACCCAATTAAACTACCTGGTCAATGTATTAATAAAGAAAGAAAGAAAGAAAGGGAGGAAATGCTACACTTGTTAGTGGCAAAACCGTACAGGACACTAGTAATGAAGTGAGCCCACAGTCACATGGTAGGAAGTCATCTGGGGATGGATAAAACTAAGGTATGTGTGTTAGCCTGATTTTATTAGCTAGGTATGATGAAATAAATTAGACACTTATGTGATTCCTGTGTGGAGTGTAAAAAAAAAAGTGGTGCCATATTGTGAATGTAAGTGTCCATTGATCCCAATATCTATTACAAAAGTGCCATTTGAGTGCATTGGTATGGATACTGTGGGGGCCATTACTAAAGTCTAGCAATGGATATCTGTACATACTAGTAACAATGCATTGTACTACATTTCCAGAAGTTGTACCATTACACATGGTGACTGTTAAAGCTATTGCCATAAAATTGGTACTGTCATTCTCTAGAGTGTGCATTCATAAAGAGATATTTATACACACATACATAGGGCCCATATGAGAATAGCAAACTGCTTTGTGTTGATGAACATTTCATTGAATATAAACTTATGGAACACAAGAAAAAAACACCAAACTACCTACAATTCCAAATACCCTACCTTCAATTACCATATACTCCACACATGCATAACGCTTCCACAACCCAATGCTACTTAACTTCATAGCCCTCCTAGAACCCCAACTCTGACCTTGAAAGTTCCCTCCTGATCCCTAACTATAAACACCTTGATCACTCCCTAACCCTAAGATTCCAATCCTGCTCCCTAAACCTAAAGTCTGTGATTGCTCTCTAACCCTAAGACTCCTATACATACATATATATGTATATATATAATATATATATATATATATATATATATATATATATATATATATATATATATATTACATGTATATGTGTCTGTATGTGTGTGTGTATTCACATTTGAGCATAGTATGTGTTTATTAGAAAAATCATTCTTATAAGAACACGCACAACACATAACCCACAAAGTCAGTGTGCCAAGGAGCCACAGCCCTTAAGGCTGAATAACACACCTGATACTCTTGTAATAGGTGACTCTATTGTCAGACACACTGACGTCCCGCTCACCAGGCTGAATAAAGAGCAGGTCACGGTGAGCTGCCTGTCGGGTGCTAGGATCCGCCACATAACGCCAAGCACTCAGGTCACTCCAAAGCAAATACAAATATGACTCAGTCATTGAAAATGCTGGTGTGAATGACCTGAGACGTACCACCCTGGACTACATGAAAAGAGGCATAAAGGAGCTCTCTGATCATGTAGCACAGGCTGGTATGACCCTGACCTTGAGCAGCATCTTACCCTCACCTAGAATGATACCACAGTACAAAGACAAAATGATCGATTTTAACAACTGGCTAAAATGTTGGTGTCATTCAAAGGGGATCCAGTGTCTGTCAGCCTGGGATGACATGCTCAACAAGCCACGTTGCTTCGCTAGGGACGGCTTGCACCTGTCACCACTGGGCTTTCGGATATTGGCAAAGGCTCTTGCCACCCCCATAGTGCCTTTTTTAGGCAAGGCTCAAAAGTCAAACCCACCCCCATAGACAGCACAAGGAACAAGAAACTAAGGGTAATGCTGCTAAACGCCAGAAGTCTTAACCTCAAGATGCACGCACTCGAAGCTCTCCTCAGTATGGAGAACATCGATATCTGTGCAGTGACAGAAACCTGGTTCAAGGCTCCATAGAGCACCCCAGCACTACCAGGCTATACCTCATATCATGCTTTTCAGCCCCAAAACCCGGACTGAACCACAAAAGGAGGGGGAGTTTCCATATTTATCAAGGATATCCACACCTCCAGGTTAGTGGCATTGCACGAAGTATCGGAGACCATCCATGTGCAACTAACAGTGGGCAAGACTGCTTTTCAGTTTATAGCATCCTACAGACCACCCTCTCAAAGTCAGGAATCCCATTCGGCTTTCCTGAAAACATTGGAGAACATGAAGATCTCTCCAAACACCATTATATTGGGTGACTTCAACTACCCAAACATTGACTGGGAGCACTACTCAAGCCCCAGCACCTTAGCCCAAAGGCTCCTGGAAATTATAAACTCAAATGCTATGGAACAACTAGTCACCACTCCCACAAGAGGGGACAACATGCTAGACCTGATCATTACCAACATGGGGACTCTATGCTCCACACCAGAAGTATATCCCTCATTGGTAAGATCAGACCATAAATTAATTTCACTGGATGTCCACATCCCGACCCCACCCCAGCCCAGAAAACCACAGTGATAAACTTCTCAAAGCGAACTTCTCACTTCTCAAAACCAGTGGAATCCTTCAAGGCCCCAGGGCCAGTGGAAACTACGGCCCAAACTGCAGAATCCTATATAAACGCATTCTACAGACATCTCCAGGAATGCATGGATCATGCTATCCCAAACAAAACCAAGACCCAATCATCCAAAGGCAGGCGTCCAGTCTGGTGGACCCCTGCCATAAATAAACTGTACAACAGAAGGAGGAAGCTACTACATGATAGAGCAAAATCCCTAATAGGGAAGGCAGCTCTGATCTGTACAAGCAAAAATTACGATCCTCATAAAATCCTCCAAGGCCAGCTTCGAGAGAAAAATTGCACAGGACACCAAAGACAATCATAAGGCTTTTTTCAGTTATGTTAGAAACCTGGGATGCAACTCCCAGACTTGTTCTGAGTTGATTCTAAGCGACAAAAATACACTGAACCCACAGACATCGCCAATATCCTGGCAGACAGGTTCAGTGCAAACTCCCCCCCCCAAAAGAGCAAGTATCTATCTCGGCAGAGGGCTGCCTCCCAAACATCTCTGATGCTCAGGTGAAGGCTGCCCTCTCCAAAGCAAAAAACACTGCTTCCATGGGACCAGATGGTGTCCCAGGTTGCGTCCTACATGAACTCCAAGAGGAACTAATCCCTCAAATAAAACAGCTATACAATCTCAGCCTCACTACAGGATATGTGCCCACAGAATGGCGTACAGCAACAGTGGTCCCACTCCACAAAGGTGGAGCCTCTACAGACCCTGGAAACTATCGCCCCATAAGCCTGACTAGCTTAGTCTGCAAGGCTATGGAGAGGATCATCATGGAGCTCATAAACAAAGACATTGGGGACCTACAGACACTAGCGCCTACCCAGTTCGGCTTTGTCAAGGGCAGATCCTGCCTTTTGAACCTGGTTGACTTCTTTGAAACAGTCAACAAAGCCATAGATGAAGGGAAGGTAGTCCACACAGCCAATCTGGACCTTGCAAAGGCATTTGACACAATACCCCACTCGGGCATCATAGATAAGCTATCCAGCTTAAATATAAACCCCTATGTCACAAGATGGGTTGCAAACTGGCTCAAAGACAGAACCCACAGAGTGAGAGTCCGACTTGAAACCGGTCACAAGTGGCGTCCCACAGGGTTCTGTCCTGGGACCACTCTTGTTCGGTATATACTTTTCCGAGGTACAGGCAAATGTGGGAGGACTATGGCTCACCAAGTTTGCAGACGACTGCAAACTGGGCGCCATAATCAACTCTCCAGCTGACACAAACATCCTTCAAAAAGGTCTCACAGAGACAGATAACTGGTGCCAGCGCCATGGTTTAAAGCTAAATGCCAAAAAATGTATAGTCATACCCTTTGGCAAAAACAATGTGCCCACAAATTTCCACATAGGCGGAAACCCATTAAGTACAAAGAAAGTTATTAAGGACTTGGGGACCCAAGTTGATAGCAATCTCTCCTTTGAAAACCACATTGCCAAAGTGGTTAGAAAGACCTTCTACATAGTCCACCTCATCACGAAGGGTTTCACATCTAGATCAAGAGAGGTAATCGTGCCCTTTTATTCATCCCTCATCAGGCCCATCATAGAATACAATGCCCCTTTTGGGATGTACCTTACCCGACACCTGCAGCAATTAGAAAGACCCCAAAAGTATCTCACCAAGAGGATCAAGGGTCTCAAACAGATGCCATATGCTGCTCGGTTAAAAAAACTCCAGCTCTACTCAGTTGCATACCGCCTACTTCGAGGCGATCTATGCCTGATATACAAAGCTATGTCAAATCCAGAATTAATGGACATGCTCCACCTCAGTAAATCTAAATCCCTTAGAGCCACATGCTCGAGGGACTTGAACCTCAGCACAGAAATAAATAGAACTTGCTGAGTGCAAGAGGCTCCCTTCACTCTGGAATAGAATTCCAGTTCATGTGAGGCAGAGCACCTCACTGAATCTCTTCAAGAAGAATCTCGATAGGTGGATGGGAGATCGTAGGTTTGTCCCAGGGATTACTCCCGTGTCACTATTAGACAGAGGCACAGTAAACTAAACCTTAAAAAGGGCACAGTATACTCAAATCAAGGGGTGGCGTAAGCCATACAGAATCGGACTAGGCTTATAATTGCCTCAGGGCAGATAGCCTAGTATGAACCTATGAACCTATGAAGAAATTATAATATGTTTGGGATAAAATCAGAGGCAGATGTCCGATCTTTTTCAGTAACTGGATTTTCCAAGTGGTGTTCTTTAGCTTCATACCATAACTTTAAGTGGGAGCTTAGCTAAAGAGGCTGTGAACTTCATTATTATCTGACTTCTTTTATGCTGTTGAAGATTACTTTTGATTTGCTAAGTTCAAGAAATTTGTTGGTTGCTTCACCAGACCACCTGCATGCAATTTGATGATTACTGCCTTTTCAGGCATTTTATAGTGTTTTGCTGTTACCTGTAATTATACCTAAATTAGAAAAAAAACTGTGAACAGATGAACTCAAAAATCATGTTCAGAATAATAACAAATATGCTGAAAAGCAGAAAAAACATGCAAATGAAATATAGGACAGGTAAAAAAATTAATTACCAAACAAAAGTTATTACACTGTTAAAAAAAAACAAAACAAAAACAAATTATGAGTGCTTTCATGCAAATAGAAGTAGACCTTTTCAAACAACCAAATAAATCAAATTCCAGTATAGTCAGACAAAGGTACTTGAGTCACCATATTTAAAAAACATAAGTAATTTGGTAGAAATAAAAGGGGCATGATTCCAGAAATGCCACATAAATCAGGTAGGTATAAGTTATTCAGGATCAATCAGCAAGCTGAAAGAGTTTTTCATTAGTCAAGGAGGAGGGGTAAACCCCTGTCAAATGAGGTGTGGGTCAATCATGTGAAATTGAAATGGCCCCCAACCTATCCCAGAGCAGCATTTGCTTCTCATCATGATGATAGAAAGGCTGATGGTGTATGAACGGTATGACACTGTAACATAGTAAACCTATTTAAGTAAAAACAACATGAAAACTCCAGCAAAGCTAGAACATCCACTGAGTGACCTTCCAAACCTCTTGTATCAGAGGCACGTGACCTTCTTACTCATTGTTTTAGTTTGTTGTTTGGGATATTTTTGCAATGACCCTAATGATAATGGGCATCAGGTGGGTATAACAGCCCTGTGTTTCTAATGCTTAGTCAAACACTCTGCTTGTGCTGTGCTGATGAGGTCATAACAAGGCCGAAATATGCATATCCACAGCTAGTGGGGTTTGGCTTTATTGGCCTGAAATTTTCCATTAAAACAACAAAACAAGTCATGGGCATTCAGAATCGCCAATTAGCTGAAACACCTGATGTTCATAAGGATCATTTGCATATATCCCATGTGCCTGTGAGGCAAGAGGTTTGGGAGATCACTCAATGGAAGTTCTAGCTTTGCTGGAGTTTTCGTTTTGTTTTTACTGATTGTTTTTCAATGACCTTGTCACTCATTGTTTTAGTTTGTTGTTTGGGATATTTTTGCAGTGACCCTAATGATAATGGACATCAGCTGGGTATAACAGTCCTGTGTTTCTAATGCTTAGTCAAACAATCTGCTTATGCTGTGCTGATGAGGTCATAACAAGGGCAAAATATGCATATCCACAGTTAGCGGAGTCTGGCTTTATTGGCCTGAAATTGTCCATTAAAATGACAAATCAAGTCATGGGCATTCAGAATTGCCAATTAGCTGAAACACCTGATGTTCATAAGGATCGTTTGCATATATCCCATGTGCATTTGATACAAGAGGTTTGGGAGGTCACTCGGTGGAAGTTCTAGTTTTGCTGGAGTTTTCATTTTGTTTTTACTGATTGGTTTTTCAGTGACCTTTTCACTCATTGTTTTAGTTTGTTGTTTGGGATATTTTTGCAGTGACCCTAATGATAATGGGCATCAGCTGGATATAACAGCCCTGCATTTCTAATGCTTAGTCAAACACTCTGCTTGTGCTGTGCTGATGAGGTCATAACAAGGTCGAAATATGCATATCCACAGCTAGTGGGGTTTGGCTTTATTGGCCTGAAATTGTCCATTAAAATAACAAAACAAGTCATGAGCATTCAGAATTGCCAATTAGCTGAAACAACTGATGTTCATAAGGATCATTTGCATATAGCTCATGTGTCTCTGATACAAGAGGTTTGGGAGGTCACTCAGTGGAAGTTCTAGCTTTGCTGGAGTTTTCATTTTGTTTTTACTTATACGCTATTTAAGTGTAAAATTAAACCTCATAATGTGTAAAGGCCTTAGGCTTGAAATAGGCCATAAACAATAAAAAAGGCATGTGTAACAACTGAGTTAAGATCAGCTGTCACACGTATATATCACCCTGAGATATTCTTCCTCTTCCCCATTCCTCGTCTCCAATTTAGAAAGTTGTGCCTTATTTTACACCACCATTCAGTCTTGAGATTTACATTTATGTTTTGGGTTTTGTTCAGGTTCAGTCTCACATCACATTCATCTGTTTTCCCAACTCTTCTTCCTCTGGATTACCTCCTCCCTTTTTTATTTCCTCTCATTTATCCCTGGCCTCTTCCATTTTCACCACTGAAAGAGTACAGGCTGGCATAATGGTTAAGGTGTTTACTCTCAGGCACAAGATACAGGATTTGATTCTCACCTTTGAAGGGAGATAGGTTAGACTTCAAAGTAACTTAAAGGGCAGCTAAGCTAGTATGAACCTAAGAAATATACCCAGGGCATCCGGATGTGAAAATTTAAACTATTAAGAAAGATTAAAATATCTGAACTTGTACAGTGTCTCTTATAGATATTTCAGAGGAGATATTATTCAGGTATATAGGGCATTTAGAAGCAACCATCTGAGGGAATGTTTGGGGTTATCAAAAAGTAGGAGAGAATCATCCGACAATCTATGCAGAAAATTCTATAGGAATGAGAAGGAGGAAGCTACTACAAGATAGAGCAAAATCCTTAAAAGGTAAGACACCCTTGATCACTATAAGTAAAAAACTAAGAGCTCTCATAAAATCATCCAAAGCAAATTTTGAGAGAAAAATAGCTAAAGACTCAAAAGACAATCATAAGGCCTTCTTTAGCTATGTTAGAAACCTGGGAGGAAACTCCCAGATATGCTCAGAACTAGTTCAAAATGATGTGAAGATTACTGATCCTACAGACATTGCCAACATACTGGCTGACAGGTTCAGTGCAAACTTCTCCCCTCCCCCAAAAGGAGAGATATCTATACCAAGCGATTGCAGCCCCCAAACATCTCCAACGCCCAAGTGAGAACTGCTCTCTCCAAAGCAAAAACACAGCATCCATGGGACCTGATGGTGTCCCGGCTGTGTGCTCCACGAACTCAACGAGGAATTAAACCCACAGCTAGGACAGCTGTTTAATCATAGTCTTACCTCTGGATACGTACCCAGGAGTGGCGCACTGCAACTGTGGTCCCACTTCACAAAGGCGGTGCCTCCACCGACCCTGGAAATTACCGCCCATTAGCTTGACAAGCCTTATCTGCAAAGCCATGGAGAGGATCATAATGGACCTCATAAATAAAGACATAGGGAATTTGCAGACTTTGGATCCATCCCAGTTTGGCTTTGTCAAAGGCAGATCATGCCTTCTAAACTTGGTTGACTTTTGAAACAGTCACCAAAGCCATTGATGAGGAAAGGCAGTCCATACAGCCTACCTCGATCTGGCGAAGGCCTTTGATACAATACCCCACTCGGGTATCATTGAAAAACTCATCAGCTTAAATGTTAATCCATACATCACAAGATGGGTTGCAAACTGGCTGAGTGACAGAACCCACAGGGTCAGAGTTGCTGGCGCCATGTCAGACTCAAAGCCTGGCACAAGTGGTGTGCCACAGGGCTCAGTCCTGGGCCCACGCTTGTTTGGCACCTACTTTTCCAAGTACAAGCAAACACAGGAGGGTTATGGCTGACAAAGTTTGCAGATGACTGCAAACTGGGCCATAGTAGAAAACACATCTGGCACAGATATCGTTCAGAAGGGTCTCACAGAAACGGATAACTGGTGCCAGAGCCATGGCCTAAAGTTAAATGGCAAAAATGCATAGTCATACCCTTCGGGAAAAACAAGGTTACCCCTAGCTACCAAATAGGTGGCAATCCACTGAGTACAGAAGAAGTTATCAGGGACCTGGGGACCCAGGTTGATAGTAGTCTGTCATTCGACACCCATGTAGCTAAAGTAGTTAGGAAGACCTTCTACATTGCCCACCTTATCATGAAGGGATTCTCATCTAGATCAAGGGAGGTCATAGTCTCCCTATACTCATCACTCATCAGACCAATGATTGAGTACAATGCCCCATTCGGAATGTATCTGACCCGACACTTGCAGCAGCTGGAGAGGCCACAAAAGTTCCTCACCAAAAGGATAAAGGGTCTCAAACATCTGTCCTATGCTGCCCGACTGAAAGAACTCCAGCTCTATTCAGTCGCACGCTTGCTCAGAGGTGACCTTTGCCTAACATACAAGGCCATGTCAAACCCAGATTTGATGAATATGCTTCACCTCAAAAATCTAGATCCGTCAGAGCCACAAGGGCGGAGGCGTAAACCTCGACACGGCTATTAATAGGACGTGCTGGAGGGATAGATTCATCACCCAAAGACTCCCTATGCTGTGGAATAAAATCCCGGTATATGTGAGGCAGAGCACCTCGCTGGCCTTGTTCAAGAGAAATCTTGACCAATGGATGGGAGATTGCAGATATACCCCAGGGATTACCTCAGTGTCACTGCTCAACAGAGGCACAGCAAAATAATGGGTATAGTTCCCCATACTAAAGGGGTGGCGTAAGCCACAAAACTATGGGCTAGGCTTGTAAATGCCCTCGGGCAGATAGCCTAGTATGAACCTATGAACCTATGAACCTATGAAGTGTATGAAATGGTTCTCTGAGAGAGCAGCTGACGCATGGAACAGGCTACCAAATTACATTAAAGCAACACTAGTTTTGGTATTTTTAAGAACAGCATGGACACTTATTATGGGAACAACTGTTTTTGTATATTGGCAAGCTAGAATGGCATTAATGTCCATACTTGAAATATTTGTATGTATGCAGGTTCCTATGGTTACTTATAGTAGAGGTAAAAATGTCAAAGAAAAATTGAATAATGGTTTGGCACCTATAAAGGGTACATTCAAATCTAAAATGATGAAATGTTGCAATTGCAACACCAACGACATTGTTTGTTTGGCAACATGTTTGACATGTACCTCCTTTTATATGAGGAAAACAACAAGAAAACTGAGGGACAGAATTTAGGAGCATCTTTATGGCATAAAATGTTAAGAAGGCATCTAATGCTTATATAGACACACTGTTGATTGTGATGGGTACAAAAAATTTTTTTTTTCATCACTGATAAAGTGATTGTGGTGGATACTGTCATAGTCTACTGAATACAAGGCAATGATTTAGTAACTTAGGTTGAATGCTGGTGAAAAACCTAGCTTGAATGATTATATTTCTCCTTCTAGTATTTCAAAATTGAAAGCCAGAATGTTTTAGTTAATAATTATTTTTTAATGATTTTTACCATATTTACGGATGCTGTTTTTTTAATTTGTTTGCTTTATTGTATACAACTTGCAAATAGATATATAGGTCTTTTATCTCTTTACATATTTTTCATGTATTTGGTTTTTAAATGGGGAGTATGCTGCAATTGGTTAATTGGTTAATTGTTTTTTAGCATAGGGTATTTAAATGCACTATTGTGTGAGATTTCAGACTGTGATGAAGCTCATATGTGTATAGGGTGAAAGTGCTCAGTCTGTATTGTTTGTTTTATTAAAGTAGCCATTTCTCTGCTGGAGCCGTGTTGTTTTTCTTTTGTTTGTTTTTTTGTTCTAACAATAAGTTTGATAGTGTGCTGTTTGGTCTTGTTGTGTTGTATCCATATTAGATGGATTTATCTCAGCCAGAGGTTTAGTATTTTCATCTTACAAGGTGCCCAAATTAGTTCTTGGATGTAGACGTGATTGATGCTATGAGTTTAATGTTATTTCCCAGTTAATTATCTCAACATTGTTCTACATTTTGAGCAATCCCTTCCCAGGCTCTTGGCTCTCCTTTTTCTCCTCACTGCCTGAAATTATTTCCTGCTCCATGGATGCCTCATTAAAATGCTTACTTTATGCCTTTGCACTAGCTGTTTTTTCTTTTCTCACTTTATGTTTGCCTGTGCTTCCCCTGTTTCTTAGCTATCCACTCCATTTTTTTTATCTCTAAAACCCACTGGTTGAGGTTTTGGGCTTTATCTCACTATTACCTTTCTGCTTACTTCTCAGCCTGTAAGGACCTCTCCATGTTTAGTTTTTTGTTGTTGTTGTTGTTATATAGCTATATCTGTATCTATATATCTATCTATATGTATATCTATGTCTATCTATGTGTACCGCCTCTCATTCAGTTGATTTTCAATTGTTTTCCCTTGTAATCTAGAACAGTTTAAATCATTTCTAGTGGGATTCAAATTCTTGCATTCATTTGGTTACTTTTCAACCCCTAGCTGACATCAGATTGATGACCTTGTCCTCCTTACTTGATCAAAACTCACTGTTGTTTTCTTTCGATTTTAGCTTGAAATTGCTTCTTACTTTTATTCCTTTATCATCTCTCCATATAGGGATACGTTTATTTTAGCCAACAAATCATCCCATTACTCCATCTTGAAACTTACCTGAGTGTCTGAACACACGGACATAGTAATGCTAACTTCATTGTTGGTTTCAGTCAAACAAAATGAAGGGGCTTACATTTTACTCACATAATCACTGTCATATGGGATATGCTTCTTATACACATATCATTGTCTGAGACTTTATATCAATTGAGAATGAAACTAGACAATTGGTTTCCCTTCAGGCCTGACCACTGGAATGTTTGTTTGTGTCTTTCGGCTTTTCCCGGTTAGGGGTTGCCACAGCGGAACTCCGGTCCGCTAATGACTGGCAGTTGATTTTTACATACCGGCTTGCCAGGCCTGATGCACAACCTTCAACGAAGGTACGCCCATTCACGCATGTCTCCACGCAGAAGACGCTCTAGCTGAGAATCGAACCAGACAGCGTCTTACTGTGAGGTGACAACGCTACCGCAGCACCACCACCGTGGGTGCCTGACCACTGGAATATCATCCATCATTGTGCAATACTAGAAAAGGCAAACTATCGCCTAGTCAAACAAACAGCAGACCTATTTCAAGGCTCCTAACTGCACAAACTCACGCATGAACATTCTCTCCTTCCTTTAACCTAAAACCAGAAAGACAGGGCCCCTACTAGAACTTCAGAAACCTCAATCACTCAGGCCCTATAATAAAAACTCTATTTACCAAACTGCATATTTCTAACCATGCTTTCTCTCTTCTTAGCCTCAAACAGTGAGAGTTTCTTCCACGCAAACTTAAGGAATGAACTTACCTCAGATTTTGTACACTGGTAAGATTTAATGTACTTAGTCAGGCTAGAGCTTGTATTGTAGTCACATTACCTGAAGCCACTTTTAACCCATGTCTACTCTAACTCCACATCAAAGTCTAAATCTCTGCTTCTCCTCAAACTTCTACAAACTGTTCCTGTATTTCTTAACTCAGACTGCTATATGCAATGCATGCTTTTGTAAATACTATATATAAAATATTACACTGAATCTATTTTTGAATTCTCAGCACAGCATATTCTTTGTGTTTTACTTATTCTAATGTCCTATTGTAATCTTTACAAGTCTTATCATTTTACTGCTCCCAGTCTGAGATTGAAATTGATCAGATTTGATCAGTGCGATCTATGCTAGCAAATTAGTTCAGTAAAAATAAAATAAAATTAACTTATGAAGCTATCAATGGCTGACTTTCAGTTTTTTACCCATCTATTACCTCATCTATTAGACATTAGCTCCATTACTCTGTCCTACAGCCTTTCACATATAGGTTTTGATTATTAATTTTGCCTTTGTAGTTTGGGTTTTGGAAATCTGGAGTCATATTGGCATTATCCCAGCACTTACTATTACTATCTGAATTGCAAGTGTTGCAGCTTTATTGTTATACACAACCATTCAATTCCTGCAGTGTATTATTTCTTTTTAACTTTGGAGATGATGGTTTCATGGCAGTCCCTGGGAATATGGGGAAAGAAAGTTCCAAGTTGATGGCTGCCCAATCCCAATTCTCCACGCCCCACCCCCCCTTATGCTGCTTTTATTAATTTCTCTGTTACTTACTTCCCATTTGCTTTATTCAGTGGTTCCCTTTCGCATTAACCCTCTGTGATTCCATACCTTTAACTACTATTGCTTTGTCATATTTACTTGAACTTCATGGATAGTCTTTTCCTTTGTTTTGTCTTCCTTCTCTCTAACTTTCTTACTTTATTTTCGCCTCCTACTCTATTCTCCACAATCCCTTTGACTTTACTTTGTGTATTGTTTCCTGGCTGGTGTGACAGAGAAAGATGCAGAGAACAGGAAGACCATGGAAACAGTTGATCCGCTGTGACGACCCCTAACGGGAGCAGCCAAAAGAAGAAGAAGAAGAAGAAGAAGAAGATTGTTTCCCGATTTTCTTTTTACTAATAAGCTTTTTATCCTGGTCGAATGTTGAATTATTACAGTTTTTGATACACTTCTAACTTTTCTTCATCTTCTTTAATTCCTCTACACCCATTTTGTTATTGTGGGTTCATCTTTTCCACAGGATGCAGAAAATACTTTGTGATTTGGAGAGGAAAAATTGGGCACAGATCTGGTTAGCCCTTATATAACTGTGTCTTAACCCACCTACTTCTCCACCCTTTGGACAAACCCATTATCTGCCCCATTTAGCACTAGTTTTCATACACATTAGTATCTGATTGGTGTGGCAGTCTCTTTACTCTTTACTACATCCCTTTATTTGGTAAAGATTTTCAGTCTTTTTTGCTTGGCTGAATTCTTTTTAATATGGAGTTTGTGTCATTAGGCTGGCTATATTTTTAACTGGGATGATAACTTTCCTGATAAGTATGTTTTTCTTGGGAATGTTCATTGAAGTCAAGTGTCACTAAGACATGTATGCTTATAAAGGCCGAACTGTAGAGAGTATAAAAATTCTCATTTTTTTTATCTGTGCATCACTTTATGGTGTATCGCTGCAGATCGCATGGTACTTCCCCTCCATTATTCAGTATTTAGGTCAGTTTTCCATATCTACCATATCACTTAAGCAACCACCCACCATTTAGTTTTACTATTTATTTTTAAATGCTAGTCATACTTCCCCGCACTTCGTCACTGTACTATTTACCCTCTTTCCCCAGTCGTTTCTCCTCCTTTAGATGTTTTATAGCCCTTTTCTCTCTTGTCCCTATACATGAACATTTATTGAACTTTGGCTTCCTTTTAGTTTCTGTCTGTATTCCTATGCTTCTCTGATATGTTCTAGTTTCAGTGCATCCTATACCCCCTTTTCCTAGTGCTTCACAGTCCAGGTAATGTGGTGACAAAGATCTGTTGACTTTTTAGCACCAACCCTAGCACTCACCTTTACAGTTTCTTCTTCCACAATAGAATTTTGTTCAAGATTGTACATTTTTCATTATTTAAACTTTGATAGCTGTACTTTTGCAATGTTTGAGTTCTACAGCTGCACTTATATAATTATAGAACTGTATCTGTATTATTGTAATGCTGGAGTTTATTCCCTGGGCTTTCTCTGAAAAGGGGTTCCCACCTAACTGAAATTTTCCAGTAAACAAAAGCAAATAAATGAATGGGATCCAGCTGCCATGCTGTGGTAGGTTGAGGCCACTTAGTTTCCATGTTTGACCCATACTTCATTGGCTAGTGCTATCACTCCTCCACATTTTTTTGAGTAAACAACCATCATTACATCTCTCTCTCTCTTTATGATTAGTGGGACTTTTCTGGAATTAAACTCTTTGTTTTATCAAGTAATTACAGATTTCTGGGGGGTACTGCGGTGGTGGTGCTGCGGTAGCGTTGTCGCCTCACAGTAAGACGTTGTCCTGTTCGATTCTTAGCTAGAGCGTCTTCTGTGTGGAGACATGTGTGAATGGGCGTGTCTTCGTTGAAGGTTGTGCATCAGGGCTGGTAACTCGGTACGTAAAAATCTACTACCAATCATTAGCGGACCGGAGTTCCACTGTGGCGACCCCTAACCAGGAAAAGCCGAAAGCCACAACAGCAACAACAACAGATTTCTGGGGGAGTATTCAGAATTCAAAATGTTCTTTTTACATATTTGGATGAAGCAGTTCTGTTCTGCTTTGATGAAAACTCTCATTCAAGCACTTCTGATGATTTTGCTTTTCCTGCTAATTTTCAAAGAAGCCCCCTATTATTACAATATACACATGAGCATATTAATAGGTAAGTACTAAATTAGCTGTCCTTATGGGCAATTTTAAAGTCTAGCCAGTTTTCCAAAGGTAAGAGTCAGACTCTGCACCTTGTGTCTGTGAGTTAAACACCTTAACCATTACGCTAATCTCCAACTTTATTCTTTTTATACTGTATCACATTTTCTTTCTCTGTGATAGGCTCATTTTGCCATTTTTGTGATAGGACAAAACCACTTAATTTTCATACCTGTTTGGCCTACACCTATTGGCCAAGGACTGATCTTTCTTCTTTAACCATTGGATAAATCATTTATCTTGCAGATTTTTCCTGAATAATTTATTTATCCATCTGATTGCTGTGTGGTTTCTAGAAACATGGTCCTTGTATGTTCAACAAATTACTGTTACTGATGTGGTGGATCAGATACATTTGTATAACTGTTGAAATTTTTTATTTATTTGATTGTCTGAAGAAGTCATGCTCTATTGGAAGAAAGTGCTCAGAACTTGTTTACAGTATAATTTTAGTTTGATAATAAATCATTAATTTCAATAGTGTCACAGTGTTGGTTTATCCATGATTTTCATTTTTTATATTAAAAATTTGTATTATTTTATGTGGATATTTCTCATGGGACAGGATTCAGAAACAGGCCGGCAGAGAGTGGTAAGGCTGTGGCAAAAAGGGTCCTTTAATGCAATTGTGGAAACCAACGATTCAGAGACACTTTAGCTGCAATTAGGAAATAATTCATAGGTTCATACTAAGCTAACTGCCCTTGTGAGCCATATTAAGCCTAGCCAATTATCCCTTGTGAGACTCAAAGCCTGCACCTTGTGTTTGTAAGGCAAACACCTTAACCATTAGGCCACCCTCCCAACCCCACTTAATATCACTTAATTTGCATATCTGTTAATCACTCAGTAATTACTGTTTGGTACTAACAAGTACTTTGCAGTGGTAATCACTGCTAGTGGCCCATGCATTATGTGTGCAGAGGCATTCCCTGCATTAACTCCTTCGTGTACATGCACACATTCAAGCACACACACACACACACACACACACACACACACACACACACACACACACACACACACACACACACACACACATCATCATCATACCTCTCAAGTGTCCATGCTGTCACAGGATGTCCATGACATTGCCTCTTGAACTGTCCTATTCCTTCTGTTGGACCCTTGCAGTCAGTAAATAAAATGCTAGACATTAGAGTTTCATGCATAGTATTCATCACTTGCTGCTTCTTGCTGCAAAATCTGTTGCTGTATTAACTTTTTAAGTGATTCAAAGTAATATTTTAAAAGTATCCCTTGTGTGATGTCTAGTGTTCTAGCATATTACAGCCACAGTTTGTTATTCTAGTGAGAGTTATGGAATCCCCCCCCCCCCCCCACACTCACTCGCACATATGCTCCTTCACCTGATCACACACACAAAAACACACAAACACACACATTCACCCATGCAAAAACACAGACACACACACATCTACCCTACCTGCCCCCTAAGTAACCATCTTACTGCAAACAACCAGGTAGACATGGACTCATATACACACACACACACACACACACACACACACACACACACACACACACACACACACACACACACAGACACACACACACACACACACGCACACACACACCACTCAAGACCACATCATAGTTTTGCATGCACTCACACATGTGCACCCTACCTCCCCAAAAAAAACTACCTGTCCAATAAACTCCCCAGTACTTACTTCAGATGTGATCCTACCCATTGACAGTAATGGGTGCAAAGGTGCTTTTGGCCTTGTTGGCCTTTTTAATTAAAGTGGCTGTTGGTGATAATTTGCACATAAATCATTTACTGTAGGCATTAATTGGGGAAGGCACATGCCTCATTATCATATGCTGCGCTCCTGGACTGTGTCATTTACATTTGTAGTAGGCCAGAGAGATATCCCACTGTGGTGCTGTACCTCATTGAGGTAAAGCACTGCAGTAGGGCTGTCCCTGAATAAGAAATGGCTACCCCCAAAGTTAAACAGGGCTTACCTCTGTTGTAACATCTAAGAATTCCAGTGAAAGTGTCCCCAGTAAAACTGGTAACAGTTGTTCTTGAATGTATCAAATTTCTTTGAAAGATTCTCACTGTAAATGTTTATTTGTTTAAGTCACTGGTAACTGTGGACATTATGTAACTTTCAACAAAAGGGCTTATGAACAGAGACTTAGAAATTTGTAGGCTTTTTTAAGTAAAGTGGGTTTCAGGCTTTACCTCCTGTTTCATCTGCATTTTCTTATATTTTTGTTATTGATTCAAAATCTCCCGAATAGGAGAAGGACTAAGGGATCAGCTGGAACTCTGTATTAAAATAGTTTACCTGTTTTGCAAACAACTCACCCTTGAATAAGATAGGCTTTATCAGATCTCTTACATCAAGAAGTAAAAAGCTCGAAAATGCTAAACAAGACAAAGAAAATGTTTTTTTTTTTGGGCAAGTGCCTTTTGCCTCCTCCATAAGAGGTGTTGCCAAAAAGTGAAAAATATAACTGCATTGTCACTGTCAGATCTCCTGGTATAAGTCAATGTGGTTTTTAAAAAAAATACGATGAAAATAAATTATTGAAAAGCTGCTCACACAAACCACTCCCATCAGAGTAGAAGATAGCCATTAAAATGATTAAGAGAAACTGAGAATCTCTCAGGTATCACACCAGATCACATGGAGCTGATTGAGAAGCCCATGTCTTATGTGCTAAATGCAGAACCCCATCCTCCAATAGCTGGTTTGCAGATTAGTTCCCCCTTCCCACAGTGTTTGCTCTTTTACCTAGCACCACAATGCTCATTGGGGATGGTATTGGTAAGGCCACTTTGACTATTACATGTTGATCAAGCTGACATCTAAAGATGAACGTTTTTAAGAAGGTACAAAGTCCTTCTTCTTCTCCAAGAGCCAATGATGTGATGTCTATGCTAGTGAGACCTCATCTTGTACTTCCCACACTTTCTCTGGATATCGCTGATTTTTATCTGATCTCCATAATCAAATTACTATTTTCTGCAGGGCAGACATCTGTTAAAGACCTGGATTTATAAGTATTTGATGCTGATAATGGAACAACAGAGGGACAAGCATACAGACAATAGATGCTACCTTCCCAGATATTATTGGGGTCTCTTGCCTTTGATTGTTCTCAGTTTATACAGGAATTTTTAAAGAAAACATCTGCTTAGAGTGCTCTTCCTATGGTAAAGAGGGTAATGTCTCAGACAAGTAGGTAAGAGGATATATACAGCTGTCACTTCAGTCACTTGGGACATTAACCATCAGACCAAAATTCATATAATAGGTGACAAATTTAAATTTCAGGATTTGTAATTGTAAGTCTCTCATAGTATTCTAAGTTCATAGGTGTTTACTAGGCTAATGACCACAAGGGCCTTTTTAAGCCTGACCATGCATCTCAAATCTCTGGTGAGTTCTGATACCCTTGATATGGGTAAGCATGGGCCTGGGAGATGAACCATTTACAGGTTACCTGTTTGCATCAGAGACATAGGTGCCAAACCAGGGATTAATTTCCGGTTTCCCATCCAGTTGTTCAAGTTGAACTTGAATTGGTTTAGGGAGGAACTCTGCTTCACATGGATGGGGTGCCTGTTCCATAGACGGGGTAGTCTCTAGGATACATACCTGTCTCTCCAGCAGGTCCTATTTATATCACAGGAAATGATTAAGTCTTTAGTACAGGTAATTTTGGTACTGTTTGTTTTGTAGATATGCAGGAGGTCCATCAGAGTGGGGTCTGACAATGCCCTGTATGCCAGGCATAGATCTCCCCTCAAAAGCCTGTAGGAGACAGAATACAGGGATAGGGCCTTGAGGCAGTCTGCATAGGGCATATTACTTATGCCCTGTATTCTTTTAGTGAGGAACTTCTGTGGATGTTCCAGTTGTTGGATATGCCTAGTTGGGTACATACCAAGGGGGGCATTGTACTCAATAATGGGTGTGATGAATGCTGAATACAGTGGAACAACGACTTCCTTGGACTTAGATGCCATACATTTGTTTATAAGTTGCGCAACATAGAATGATTTCCTCACCACCGTAGACACATGATGATCAAAGGCTAGATTACTATCTATGTTTGTCCCTTAAGTCCCTGACTACTGGGTCAACTCTAAGGGGTGTGTTCTCAATATGATATTTACCAGGGATGGATGACTTCCCAAAGGATACTATTATGCATTTCTTGGCATTTAGTTTTAGTCCATGTCTCCGACACCAGTTGTTTGTCTGTGTCAGCCCCTCCTGGAGAACACTGAGTCAGTGTGAGACTCAATGACAGCTCCTAATTTGCAATCATCTGCAAATTTAGTCAGCCAGAGATCAGAGACATTGGCCTTGACTTCTGAAAAGTAAATGCCAAAAAGGAGCGGTCCAATGATTGATCCCTGAGGAACTCCACTTGTGACTGGCCTCTTTGTAGAGTTGGACTCCCCAGTTCTAACTTCCTGGGTCCTGTCTGTGAGCCAGTTGGCTATCCATTGGGTGACATACGGGTTTGTACCCAACCTCTTGAGTTTGGTAACAATGCCTGAGTGGGGTATTGTAGCAAATGGCTTGGCCAGTTCAAGGTAGGCAGTGTGAATGATTTGCCCTCATCCATTGCTTTGGTGACCTTTTCAAAGGAGTCCACCAGAATGAGTAGGCATGATCTGCCCTTTATGAAACCAAATTGGATTGAATCCAGTAGGGTTCCTATTAGATTGTCAAAACTCTGTTTTCACGAATACAAAATCATCAACACATATTGTACAAAATATGTAATCGTCGAACGTGCAAAACCGCGAAATCTGAAATGTCAAAGTGTTTTGGTTGGCCCATCTGCAGTATAGCTCAGTAAGGTAAGTGTGCGATAGTTACGGACCTTAGGGTTAGGATGCGGGTTAAGGTAAGTGCATAGATACGTACTGTGTGTAAGATTTAGTGTAGTGTTAAAAGTAGGGTTTTGTTAAATGTATTTATGTGTATTATTTATTTTGTTTGGGTATATATCTGTAGGGGAAGTGTGTGGTAGTTACGGACCTTAGGGTTAGGGAGGGGTTAAGGATAGTGCATAGATAGTTGTGTATGTGGGGTTTAGTGCAGTGTTAGAAGTTGAGTTTTATTGCTTTACTTTAGGGTTAGGAGTAGGGTTTGGTTAGTGTATGTATGTGGTTTATTTATTTTGTTTGGGTAGGTAGTATGTAGTGGGTGGTGGGGTTGGCCGACTATGAGCGTTCCATATTTTAAATTTTGCAGTTTAGTGCGTTAGGTATTTAGGGCAGCCATGGTGGTGCAGCGGTTAGTGTTGTCACCTCACAGCAAGAGGTTCTCCGGTTCGATCCTTGGCTGGGGTGCCTTCTGTTCGGAGTCTGCATGTCCTCCCTGTGGTCGCGTGGGTTTCCTCCGGGTACTCCGGTTTCCTCCCACATCCCAAAGACATGCTGTAGGTGGATTGGACACTCTAAATTGGCCCTAGGTGTGTGTGCCTTCTGTGGAAGGTTGGGCACCGGGCTGGCAACTCGACACCGTAAAACTCCACTGCCAATCATGAGCAGACAAGTGATCCACTGTGGCGACCCCTAACCGGGAAAAGCCAAAAGAAGAAGAAGTGCGTTCGGTATTTACATGGTTCGAGTAATACGTGTCACTGTTTTGGTATTCGATGTAATGGATTTTCATTCATTTAATATAGACCCAGTCCAGTGTCTGGAGGTTTACTATATCTATATTGATCATCTCCATGATAATTCTTTCCATGGCTTTACATATAAGACTAGTGAGACTTATCGGTCTGTAGTTTCCAGGGTCTGTAGATGGCCCACCTTTGTGTAGAGGGATGGCTGCTGCCTTTCTCCATTCATGAGGCATGAAGCCTGTTTGGAGTCTACAGTTAAATAGTAACTCCAGAGCCCCTGATGGGTCATGTTTCATGCTATTTAGAAGGCATCCTGGGATATTGTCTGGGCCCATTGATGCAGTGTTCTTGGTCTTAGAGAGAGCATTAAGGACTTGTTCCCCAGTGGTAGTATGGGGAGTTATATTTAATGATATTTCCTAAGGGAAGGTTGAGGGGGAGAGAGGAGTAAAGTTGGAGCTGAATTTATCAGCCAGGAGGTTTGCTATATGTTCTGGCTCAGTATAGGTGGCTTCATTTACAATGAGTTTTGTACACAATTGTGTATTGCCTTTCAGGTTGCTTACATAGCTAAATAATGCTTTGTGGTTGTCCTTGGCCTGGGAGGCCAAGCTTAGCTGAAATTTGGCTTTGGTAGACATTATTTGTCCTCTGAGTTGTTTGTTTAGTTTGAGAGTGCTTTCATCCTGCTGGATGCTGCACCTCCTAATTTTCGCCATGATTTTCTTCCTCCTGTTATACATCTGATTGATTTTGTGATTCCACCAGGGTGGTTTGTTTTTTGAGTTAGTTCTGTACTTCTTCCTGGTAGGTACAGCTGCCTCTATACAGCTATTTACATGCTTGTACAGAGTTTCTGTGAACAGTTCTGCATAGGCAGAACTGTTCTCAGGGTTTATAGGGGCTTGAAATTTTACCAGGTTCTCACTTAATAGCAGGAGGTTAGCCTTAAAATAGTTCCTGAATATTCCCGGTTTAGCTAGCGGTCCAGGTTTTATTTTTACTTCAAAGGAGAGGAGACCATTTTGTAGACTGACCTTACCAGGGAAGGCATTACAGTCGGGGTGTGCAACACTCTCCCATATTACTGAGGACCAGATCCATTATGGTTGCACTCCTGGTTGGTGTATTGACTATATGGTCCAGGGAGTTTCTGTTTACAAAATCCATGAATCTCTGCGGATGTATGTTTGATGTCATATAGAATTCCCAGTTAATACTGGGGTAATTAAAGTCACCCATGAATATGGTATTGGGTTGGATAGTTAGTGTTTCTAATAAGTTTAAATACATGGTATGGGTTTCCTGGGTCATAGAGGGGGACCTATAGCATGCAAGAAAGTGGTATTGGATTTTACCTATGGTGATTTGGACATGGAGCAGCTCAAGTGCATTGTCCTGCTTGACCAGCCTTAAGGTATATTTATTTTTGATGTAAATAGAGACACTTCCACCTTTAGTCCCTGCCTGTGAAGTAGCTGGTCTAAATGCGTGGACGGCATTATAACTCTGCACTGTTGGTGTGCTGTCCTTGGCTTTAAACCACGTCTCTGACATCGCACAGACATCAGCATTCTCTAGGGTAAAGAGAGCTTCCAAGGAGTGGAATTTTTTGTTTAGGCAGGTAGCAATGAGCAGTAATACCTTTAGATATGTTGGAAGTACTTTCAGTTTGGCATTGTCTATAAAAGGCACTATAGGGCAAGACAATGTTTTAGCTAATATTCAAAAGCCTAGAGGGGAGAGGTGCAGACTATCTCTGGAAAAGCAGAGGGGTCTGTTGACCATTTCCTTCCATGCTGACAAATATTGCACCCCTTAGAATGACACCAGAAACTGAGCCAATTATTAAAGACAGTCATACTACATTCATATTGTGGCATCATCCTTGTAGAAGGTAAAATGCTGCTCAATGTTAGGCTCATACCGCCTGAGACACATATTCCGAAAGCTCTATGATGTCTCTCTTCATATAGTCTAAAGAGGTACGTCTCAGGTCATTTACTCCCACATGGACTATGACTGAGGCATATTGGTAATTGTGATCCAATGACCTGAATGCATGCATAATGTGGCAGATCCTAGCCTCTAGTAAACAACTGACTGTAACTTTCTCCTTACTCATCCTGGGAGGGACATCAGTGTGTCTCACGATGGCGTCTCCAATGACTAGAATGTTGGATTGTGTGGTGACGTGTCTTATGGGCTTAGAGGCAGAGGCTCCATGAGATGCTTTATGTGTTGATGTGGTTGTTTTGAAAGGGTACATTTGGGGCTGCTGAGGTTATTTCTTATGTGCACTTTGTCTAGGAGGTCTTTGTGGTTTAGAAAGGTTACATGCAAGTGCCTCAGTATATTTGGGTCTATATGTCTGCTTTGAATTGTGCGTGATGGGTGCAGCATGTGTACTACTGACAACCTTATTGACATTAGGAGTACTTTTATGTGAGAGCTTTGCCGCCAGTGACGTTGTGTAAATACATCTCTCACATACTGTATCAGTTTGTTTGAGAATTAACTGGTTGTCAGTAAACATGAAACAATTTCTACATTGCCTCAGGATGCCCATATCCACCAAGCCGGTAACAGAGACAGTAGGAAAGTTCATATCTATTGCAACAGACCCTTTTTTGTTGATTAGACTGTTGGAGTGAGAATATCAATCACTGTCAGGAGTATCCAGTTTGCAACTATGTGGACAGTGCTTGTCGCTGCAAACTAGTTGTCCTGTGTGCAACTAGATATTGGAGAAATTTCAATTGTGCTTTTACAGGAAAAATGTCACTCAAGGTGTCTGAGTCTGTACAGAGCACTGCCAAACACTTGAGGGGAAACTAATATGTAGACCCTGAAAATTTAAGGATGAAGTATTTAGGCAGATATCCTGATGTTAGAAATTAAGCAGTACTTACTGAAAACAGAGAATTAGCTTGTCAAGAATGATGAAAAGAGGGGAGTCGCATGAATTGCTACTGCCTGGCTACTACTAATGCTGGTCTCACCACAGCTTCACTCTGTCGGGATACAATACTCCTTTGGTTCTTCTCTCACCAGAAGCGAAATGTTAGCACCAATCCTAAGAAGAAAAGCAGGCCACAGCCTGTTTGGTGATCCACAGTCTTGTCCCAAATGATGCATGGGTCTGCAGGCTTGTGGACTTTTTCTGGTAGATGCCTCGGATAGCAACCAGACCATTCAGGTACGTTAAGTACATACACTCACTCTTCAACCAGAAAGAGTCAGGAATCAATGCACTCTTCTCCTACTCTCACCAGGATCAGAATATAAGCACAGATTCCAAGCTGTCACCTATAAAGCAGTTATTAGGCTTTCTGGTGATCAGCAGTCTCCAGGAAATAATGTAACTGCACTCCTTCTCTCACCAGGAGAAAACAGAAGCACTAATCCCAAGATGACAACTGAGAGGCAGAATGTGGGCTCTCCAATAACTGGTGGTATTGCAATAGATGCTTAAAGGTAAGATGAAAAAAATGGTTTATCCTACACACTGCAGTGTTCACTAAGCAGTTAGATACCCAAGCCATAGGCACACTTAAATCTCCAAGCTACAGGAACACTTAGATGCCCAAGCCATAAGAACACTTAAATAGCCAAGCTATAGGAACACTTAGATCTCCAAGCCATAGGAACACTTAGATGCCCAAGCCATAAGAACAGTTAAATCTCCAAGCTATAGGAACACTTTGATCCCTAAGCCATAGGAACACTTAGATGCCCAAGCCATAAGAACACTTAAATCTCCAAGTTATAGGAACAGTTAGATCCCCAAGCTATAGGAACACTTAGATCCCTAAGCCATAGGAACACTTAGATCCCTAAGCCATGGGAACACTTAGATGGCCAAGCCATAAGAACACTTAAATCTCCAAGCTATAGGAGCACTTAGATTTCTAAGGCATAGGAACACTAACTATCTTATCACCACAAATAAATGTGTGAAAGAATTGACCTCAACAGGCAATACTACAAAAAGTTTTACCCCCACAAGTTCAATAATCAGTCCCAGACCCCAAATGGCCACAGTCAAACATCTCTTCCTACGATTCATCAGCTTCTGATATCTTGAGCTGTTCAGCCAAGTTCACTATCAGAGAGAGGCGGAGGTTGTTGTTCAAAGTTCTTCCTGGTATCAAACAAATATGAAGAGTGAATGAACAGTGCATTCCTGTACTAGACTAGACAAACCTCAACAGCATCATAAAGACAAAAAATTACAAGATGTTGACCATTGATGCTCTTTTTTCCTTTCCCGTTCTTATGTAAATGTTTGGTGGTTAAGTCTGGGTATGAACACAGCCAGTCTCCATATTCACAAGGTCCTTGGACATTTGCAAAACTTTTGCATAGGGAATTGCCACTGTGTATTCACTTCCTTGCCATTTTGCTATTCAGAAGCAGTCTGAGTTTATACCAAATCTCTATCTCAGGTTTTTGCTTACCTAGCATTTAATGGGTGCATACTTATCTATATGTGGCTGACTATCTGATACAAGTTCTGTCTTTGGAGACTCTGCCATTAGCCATGAAACCAACTTTGCTGTACTCTAGCAGCTAGGGAATTTCTCTGAATTAAAAGAATTCTGCTAATTCATGTTTTCAGAGAAAGCGATTTTGGAAGCCATTCTGAAAACTAGACAGTTTTACTATTTAATTTCTTCGCTCAGGCTACAATAGAGTTGATGATAAAGTTTTGTTCTTATACCAGTCAACAAAACCAAGTAACAGCAAGGAACTTCTTAAAAGTCCTGCAGTTGACATCTGCATCCATCATAATGGTACTCAAAGACAGACTTTACATTTGTATTGGCTACATCTTTATTATCTACATTTGTATAATATTTTTACTGTAATATGCTTCACGCAAGCAGTGGCTGAGATGTGTCCATTGCAATCAGCCCACTTAAGTGAATACATAAATACATTTTGGTCTGATAAATTTGACACAAAGGCTAAAATGACTTAATGTAATCAACAATTCTTGCAATAGAAATCATTGTAAATAACACACATGAAACTATATATGTATATATAGGTTAGGTGACAATAATACATAGACAGCTTGTGTTATATGCCAATATATGCTAAAGACATTGGCGAGTTAGTCATCTGGTCTTGCTATGTTGCCTCTGTCACACAGCTCATGTTGCATTATGGAAGCAAGACGGTGCAACTACTTTTAAAATTAATGGAACATGCACCCCATTAGCTCACAATGAAGCTGAAATGCCAACTAGCATTATATATATATGATATATATGTGTGTGTGTGTGTGTGTGTGTGTGTGTGTGTGTGTGTGTGTGTGTGTGTGTGTGTGTGTGTGTGTGTGTGTGTGTGTGTGTGTGTGTGTGTGTGTGTGTGTGTGGGTGTGTGTGAGTTCCCTGCAAAAGGTCAAGTTTGTGTGTGGTTGACAGCTGGTTAGTTGACTGTTTATGAATAACTAAACATCTGGCTGACAGATGTCCTAGTTTGAGCAGTACTGGGGGTTAGGGAATATGCCTTACCCCATGCTTGTGCGATCTAGGAGGTAGTATGTTCTCAGTGCATGCATAGTTGTGTATTTACATTGTTGTTTTCAACATTTGCATGTCATCTGTAGGTCTATTCAATTTTTAGTTATACACCTACATCTATGTGTGTATATACATATATATATATATATATATATATATATATATATATATATGTGTGTGTGTGTGTGTGTGTGTGTGTGTGTGTGTGTGTGTGTATGGGTCTTCTTGACATTACCAAAATCTCAGTAGACCGACACATGAAACACCAAGCTGAAAAGCTCGATGTGTCAGGTGACCGACACGTCAGAATGCCGACTTCCGAATGGTTGACAGCCCAACTTGAGCGACACAGAAATCCACTCTTGTGGATGTTGTAGTGTGATCTCTGAGTTGGTATATTTAAGTTATAGGGGGTATGGGGGAGTGCAGGGGGTGTAACCCCCCTGTGAGAACATGAAATGTAAAGGTAAGTGTTTTATATTTTTTATTTGTAGTGTATGTTTTGTTTTAGTGGTAAGGGTTTAGTTTAATGTAGATGGTGGGCAAGCTGTGAGTGAGGGGAACTAGTTGTTTTATGCTGAGTGTTGTGTTTTTTCTTTTGAATGTTATTTGTGTGTGTTGTTGTGTGTATGTTTTACGGAGATGTGTCAGTGTTTTGAAGTGTCGGTATTGTGTGTGTCGAGTATGTGCAGTGTCTGTGTTGTGCAATGTTGGTGTTGTCGGCTCAGTGTTTTGCATGTCGGTTATGTGGGATGTCGGGTAAGTGAAGTGTATGCATGTATGTGTATGTGTGTGTGTGTGTGTGTGTGTGTGTGTGTGTGTGTGTGTGTATATATATATATATATATATATATATATATATATATATATATATATATATATATATATATATCCATCTATATTTCACAGCATTAAATGCTCAGAGCATATGTAAGAAAATCCCTATCCTCCACGACTGGCTTCTCCACAACAAACCCGGTATTCTTTGCATCTCTGAAACCTGGCTCAAATCACACATAAAAGACTCAGAATTGATTCCACCCAACTATTGTATTATCAGAAATGATAGAATTCATAAAAAGGAGGTGGTATCACTCTCTTGTACTCCTCATCCCTCTTAGTTACCCCTTACTCCAAACCTATTGCCAAATTTGGTAATGCTGAATTAATCCCAGCCCTTCTGCACATAAACAAACATAAATCTATATGTATTGTCTCCCTTTATATCCCTCCTGGTGACAATGTCCCAGTCCTTGAGAACATTCTCTCCTAGCTCTCTACCAATATCACTAATGAAACTTTACTCCTGGGGGATGTCAACATTAACTGGAACACAATTCAATCTCCAACCAACTCTCTAAATATAAATCTCTTTAACTTTACTCAACTTATTAACTCCACAACCAGACCTTCCAAAGATTTCCTTTCTGACAGCACTCTAGACTGGATTCTAGTTTCCCATCCCCACTACATCTCCAACAGTGGTACCCTTCCAGACTCGCTATGGGACCACCTTCCCACTTTTGCACATCATCTTCCCTCCTTCCTGCCACTATCTCACACTTACACCTCTACTTGATACCTAAAAAACTTTAACCCCAATGCATTCTCAGATGTACTAAAAAGAACTAACTGGAACCCAGTAAAAACTTTATCCCTATAAAATGCTATTACTTACTTCAATTCAACCTTCTTAAACCTGCTAGACTCCTTTGCTCCCTGGAAAACTAAGTGCATAAAAAGTAACTCCTTGGCTAACTAAGAATACCTTAGCTACCATGCAACTCCGTGATAAAGCTTGGAAACAGTAGCATAAAACTAAAACTACTACTTCCATTATGGAATACAAAACACTCCGCAACAAAGTAAAAAAATGTTTTTTGCAGACCGCAAGGCCTATTTTTCCACATTCCAAACAAATCACAACAATGACCTTAAAAGATTTTGGGAGGGAATCTCCTCTCTCCTTAACCCAGGTAAAAAAGAAAACCCATGCCCCGACCAAAATACCTCTGACTTGGATTTAGCTACTCAATTCAACTCATTCTTTGTTGACTCCATATCTAAACTTACATCTTTATTCACTAATAATCCTGCTCCCCCAAAACAACCTCCTTATTCCCATTCCTCCCCTAGTACCTCCAGCTCTCAACTTCCCCTCTTCTCCATAAACCCTATCCCTATCTCTACCATAAAAAAACTTCTTCAAAAATTGAAACCTTGCTCCAATGTCCCTGATGAAATACCATACTACTTCCTAAAGATAGCCTCAGAAGCCATTGCCTTCCCTATCTCCATCCTAATAAATTGATCTATTTCAGAATACCATGTTCCCCAGCTGTGGAAAAAAACCTATATTATTCCACTCCATAAGGGGGGGGGGGCAACAATAATGACATCTCCAACTTCCATCCCATCGCTATCCTATCCCCTATTCAAAACTTCTCGAAAAATGCATCCACCTACATCTTTTACCCTACCTTATAAATAATAACCTTCTCACTCCCACCCAGCATGGATTCTGACCCGGCCACAGCACCACCACCACTCTCCTCTCCTTCCTCTAAACCATAAACAAAGCCAGAGACTCTGGTCATATTGTATCCACCCTCCTCTTAGACCTCTCTAAGGCCTTCGACACCATCTCTCACAATCTTTTCCTTACTAAACTCACTAAACTAAATCTATCACACTCCTCTATTAACTGGTTCACCAGTTATTTATCAAATAGGCAACAAGCAGTTAAGTGGAAAAAAACTATCTCACCATTCCTAAACACTCCTACAAGTGTGCCCCAGGGCTCAATTCTAGTTCCCCTTCTATTCAATATTTTCATTAATGACTTCTGCCATGCCATCCCTAATGCCAACCTCATCCAATACGCTGACGACTCCACTATAATCTGCTCTGCTACCTCTATTTCCTCATTAACAAAATTAACCCAAGATGCTTTCTCCTCAACTAAACAATGGATGCTAGACAACCATCTAGCACTGAATGCTACCAAGACCAAACTAATGATATTTCCTTGTTCTAAAAGCATTACCCTAGACAAAAACTCATTCTCTATCACCAGCCAAAGTAACACTCCTCTTGAAACAGTCTCCACTGCTAAACTATTAGGAATCCTCATTGACGACCAAGTAAAGTTTGATACCCAACCCATCTACATGTAAACATCAAAAAAGCTCACAAGAAACTTGGCATGCTCTACCACTACAACCATTTCATCTCTCCCTCCACCAGGCTTTATTCGCTAACACATACCTTATCACTTCCCTCCTGTATGGAGCCTCTATCCTCACTAACCTGTAAATCTCACTCAAATCAAAACTTTCATCTTGTTACTATAAAATTTCAAAATTCACAACTGGCCACAGATCAAATACCTATCACTGCATCTCCCTGCGCCAACTGAACTGGCTTGAGCTGCCCAATTATCTTATTACCTACATTCAACTCATCCAAGCACACAAACTTATTTTTAGTCCCTCTCCCTGTCCCTCCCTTGCCTCTACCTTCCAAATGCACCTTCCTAACAGATGCCTATGATCCAACTTCCAAAATCCAATAGAACTGCATAAGCCTGCCCGCCCTCCAGGGAAACATCTTCTATCCTTCTGCCTAGCACGTCACTGGAACTCAATCCTACCTCTTATCCACACCACAAACAGTCTCTGTATCTTCAAAACTTTACTTCACTCATACTTGGGAATGCTCTTGCTCCCATCCTTCATAACTTCCTTGACTATACTTATCTCTACACCAAACATATCTGCTAATTGCCTCCTATAGCTTTATAATTTCTGCAAGAATTATCAAACTTGTAGTAGCTTAATTTGTTTGAAAATATTTTTCATGCATTTGCTCTCAAATGCCAATTTTATTTAAACTGTTGTTACCTTGCATTTTTCTAACTTTCAATTACTAAACTGTAAGTCTTGTAATTTTGCAATCCTATAATTTTTGTAATTTACAATATTTGTATTTCCTGGAACTTTTCTACCCAGGACTCCATTGAAAATGGGCTCCACATGGCCCAATGGACCATCCTGGTAAATAAACTGCAAATAAATAAATAAAAAAAAAAAAATATATATATATATATATATATATATATATATATATATATATATATATATATATATATATATATATATATATATATATATATATATATATAATGTGTGTGATATATATATATATATATATATATATATATATAGGTGAGTGGATTAATAAGAGGGATGTGTGTGTGTGTGTGTGTGTGTGTGTGTGTGTGTGTGTGTGTGAGTGTGTATCATATATATATATATATATATATATATATATATATATATATATATATATACATGTATGTGTGTGTGTGTGTGTGTGTTTTGTTTTAAGCAATCATAGTTTAACAACGATTGTGAAAGTTGTTAAAACAAAGGCATTTGACAGTTATTTTGACAATTGTTAAAATACCTGTCAGACCAGAATACCTTACAAACCAGGGTTTTGTGGTTCACTAGTTTCCTGGCAGGATTATGCAGATGGCAACACGCCTTAGGTTACATTTTTTGAGCTTGTGATCCATGTATCTTGTCTGTTACTGTTTTGATTTTAATTCTTTTCTTTTTTTTTTTTTGGTGGGGGGGGGGGGTTTGCAGGATCAATAAGCTGTTGTTTCTACGGTTTGACCAATCAAGTTTCAATATTCTGGAAGGCTATTTTCCTCTGTCCCTCAAATTATGTAATCTTATGTCAAAACATGGGATATTACAGCCACTAGTGCATGTAGGAGTTATGAACATTTAATGCTTCAGAAAATGTATGCTAATGCACAGCCTCTTACTTTACCAGTTTGGGATTTTTTTATATATTTGTTAACTGGGTAAGCCCCCTGGACTTTTTTTTCAAGGGCGATCTTGGAGTACTGTCTGATTAAATGTTTTGCTCAAAGTTACAGAGCAGGAAAATGGTAGAATAAGGAATCAAACTCTCTACCTTTTGGTTTCAGGAAGCAGCTCATTTAAAGTCCGGAACTTTAATCCTCTGTTACCAGAGTAAACCAACTTTTTACCTAAATCTTACACATGTTCTTTTTTGGAACAAACTGGTTCTGTAAGGATAAGCATCAGTTTAGACAGTTAAAAGTAGACTGCCCATCGTAATGTATTATAGAAGTACTTATGTGTAGAATGTTTCAGACTAATAAGCAATTAAAAGATGTGACAACTACACTAAATCATTGTTGACAGTAAATATGAAAGTTTCAGTCCATACAAGGATATATCTGTCATGCTGGCATGCTCACACTTCTGACTTTCTGAAGAATTCACCAATCTCCCCTTCATGCACAACATTCCTTCCTCTTCTTCCCAAAGAAATCCCAGTCTTCCTGAAGACCTACTGCCCCATTCTACTTTACTAAAATCACAGCCAGGCAAATTACTCCATTACTTGAACAAATTCCACTTAACTCCCCCGCTGGACCAGACAACTTGTGCTCTTGGTTTCTTTATCACTGCAGAGCCTACAATGTCACCTTCCACCAAAATAACTACATCTTTAACCTTAGCCTCAGAGCTAACACCATGCCCACAATCTGGAAGTCACCTTTCATCAGACCAGTTCTTAAAGGTCCAAAACTCTCCTCTCCACTAGCCTTTACCAGCCCATCTTCATACTTCCTACCCTTAAAAAATACTTGATAACATCTGCTGCAATTATATATTTTCCATAGTACTCATTTGTTTTGTTTTTGTCTTCTGTTTTAAAACTGTGGAGCCTGTCTCCCCAGATCTGTAATTAAACTGTATAGTTTTATTGTTTGTTAACTGTGGAGCTTTTCTCCCATGGCCTTCACTGAAAATGGGTCCCGTGCCCAGTGGACTTTCCCAGTCAACAAATGCCAATAAATAAATTAATAAATAATGCGTGTGCATGTGTGTGTGTGTGTGTGTGTGTGTGTGTGTGTGTGTGTGTGTGTGTGTGTGTGTGTGTGTGCATGTGTGTGTGTGTGTGTGTGTGTGTGTGTGTGTGTGTGTGTGTGTGTGTGTGTGTGTGTGTGTGTGTGTGTGTGTGTGTGTGTGTGTGTGTGTGTGTGTGTGTGTGTATGTATATGTATATATATATATATATATATATATATACATACATATATATAATTTGCTTTTAAACAATTAATCATACTCTGTATGTTTCAGTTACAGGAAACAGCTCATTAAATGTCCAGAGATTTGTTCCAGAGTAAACTGACTTTTTACCAAAATTTTACTTTTTTTTTTGTTCTGCAAGGATAAGCATCAGTTCAGGCAGTTAAAAGTAGACTGTACATCTTAATGTATTTCAGCAGTGCTTGCGTGTAGATCTTTTCAGACTAATAAGCAACATTTGGGACAGACAGGAAGAAAGCAAAAGGAAACAAGGGCATCCAGTGAAGAGATAGATGGATTGTGTGCGATAAGACCTGTGACACTCAGGCAAGGCTGTGGAAGAAGGTAGGACAGTAGCACTGAATTGAGAGAAATGGCGACAGCTGACATGACACCCCAACCCCATATAGAAAAAGGGGATTGATGATGATGATGATTTCAACAAATAACATGGCTTCTGGACAGGAAGGAGTACATCAAAGTATCTCAGCTCCTTTTATCACCAGCTAGGGCAGCCATTGCTCACACAACCTGAGTAGGGTTTACCCTTATTTACCACTTACTGTTGCAAAAAATACATTAACACAATTATTCTTATCTAATAAAATATGCCACTTCATCAGCAGTTCTCATTATCTTGAACATCATTGCCTTACTTTATCCAAACCAAACTGGTTTCCAGTACAAGCCAGCTCCAACCTACGTCTTGGGTCCCATCTCTTTGAATTACTCCACAAAGATACCTCTTCATCACTTGCAAGGAAACGTATCACTAATACCCCAATCTACACCCTCAGACGTCTGGAACGAGTAGGCCTTTTTCCTCCAACCCCCATATGCCAAACACAGCTCTAACTCGTTCCTCTTTTCCTTCTACAATGTTGAGGCAGTCCCTTCATCAGTATCTCACCGAGCATACTAACTATACTAGGTACATACTAACTATACTAGGTACATACTGACTATACTAGGTACATACTAACTATACTAGGTACATACTGACTATACTAGGTACATACTAACTATACTAGGTACATACTAACTATACTAGGTACATACTAACTATACTAGGTACATACTAACTATACTAGGTACATACTGACTATACTAGGTACATACTGACTATACTAGGTACATACTAACTATACTAGGTACATACTAACTATACTAGGTACATACTGACTATACTAGGTACATACTAACTACACTCAGTGCATACTAGCTACAATAAATTTAGGCCATGACTCAAAAGTAACTGAGTAATACAGATGTGAGTGCAAGGATGCACGAGGTTAATTCCATTGCACAGCACCCTTTTTATGCCACTAATCTATTGGGTATCACTATTTGCCTGCTATCTCTAAATACATACATAACTTCTCTTATCTTACAACATTTACCTTTCGCATTTCCTCTCTTTCCTTGGACAGTGTCTTTAACATCATTTATCGCTTGCTTTGTCTTCTAAACACCTGTGTTATCCCATATAATTTCTAAGGCTAGTTCTGTTTCTCACTTTTTTCTTGCAATGCCTCTGATTCCATTTTCCACTTGTAAAGTGGACACCTCATCATTGATGTAAAATTTGTATACAGTATCGCCGTTTTTGTTGTGTCAGTTTGTACTGCCCATGAATCCCATTGCTGGTTGTTTGTTGTGGCCCCTTTGTATTGCATTTGTGTTCCACTGTTGGTTGTATTTGTTACATTGTTGTTGCTATTATTTCAAATGGAACTGGGCTGACCCCACAATTGGTCATGCTGTGATAAGTGCTCTGTCTGATAACCAAAATGTAAATAAAAAAGACATTTAAAAAATCTCTAGGTAAACACAGTCTAGGAAAAAAAGAAGTTGAGTTATTAGTATATCTCTGAGGCATTATTTCTTCCTTGTCACAAATGCACAACTCTGGAAATGCATATAAGACTGTGTTACAAGTTAGGTATGGCCAAATATTTCTTTGGCTTTGACTTAAAGCTTGTCAGCAGATACGACCATATTGCACATCTGGGCTTATCATTAAACAACGATGAAATAAACCACATATATGCTTGATATGATCTTCACTTACATCATCACACACTGTAAAGTAATCTGAGCATCTGTTTCTTTATTTTCTCAGAGTTATGATGCCACAGTAGCTTACCCCTCCTGCAGTGCAGAGCAGACTTTAAGAAAAAAATCACTATCTGTATTATAATTATAAGTCTGAAATAGGGAGTTGAATATGTTACATTACAAAAATATTAATATTGTTCCATTTAACAATACTGAGTTATTAGTGTAAGTTACTGACCTGAGATTACAGACAAGAGTGCTATAAAATGATATCTGTTCTGCTTGTGGTCATGGATTAAAAGATACAGAGTAGGATTAGTAAAAGGCACTTGGATACAGTAAGAGTGTGTGTGTGTGTGTGTGTGTGTGTGTGTGTGTGTGTGTGTGTGTGTGTGTGTGTGTGTGTGTGTGTGTGTGTGTGCGTGCTTGTGTATGTGCTGCTAAGACTTGAGCAGAAATGGCCATTCACAAGTTAGTGAGTTAACAGGTATTCGTTACAAGTAGCTTTTATCTGACTGCAGGCTTTTTGGCCTAAGACCTTCCAGTTGACTAATGTATGGTCTAGAAAAAAAATTAATACTGCAGTGTGGTTCAATGATGGACCAAAAGTTTTAGCACATCTTAATTTGTTTTTATACTGACTGCACAGGAAACATCTACTATGTTGCTGTAGTTGCCCTGTACAAATGTAGCAGATATCACATTTTTAATTCATAAGGATTGCTTTAATGTATGATAACTTTGCCCAAACAAGATCTTCTTAAGACACTCACCCCAGTATCCTGCCATTACAATATTGGGTTTTCAAGGGTTGGTATCATGCTTAGGGACACATGGCACACTTCAGTAAGCTGTCATTTGAACAGCAAATTAGGAGGCACATTTTAATTGGGTAGTTTGGTATCTGCTAACAGACTGAGATGCTTAGTGTATCCTTTGAATCTCACTGTTCTAGTACATAGAATGATAGGTGAGTAGGACATTGTTCTAGAGTTGTACTCATGTTAAAGAAATGACCAAATCATACATTGTTTTGAAGAATAACAGACTGCGCATCTCCAGTTAATTCTAAATAACTATTTGCCAAAAGAGACGAACAATTATTGTAAGACTGAGATGCTTAGTGTATCCTTTGCATCTCACTGTTCTAGTACCTAGAATGATAGGTGAGTAGGATATTGTTCTAGAGTTGTACTCATGTTAAAGAAATGACCAAATCAGATATTATTTTGAAGAATAACAGACTGTGCATCTCCAGTTAATTCTGAATAACTATTTGCCAAAAGAGGCGAACAATTATTGTAAGAGAACACCTGACATGCCAGCAAGAAATGTTTTATTATTCCAGAAAACAGTTCTGAGAATAAGCCAGTAAATACACCTTCAAAGGAGGAAAGGAGCAAGCACACTGACATTTTTGGATTCAAGAATAAACATACAGTCTATACTCACTAAACATTTCACTTATAATTAAATGCCATTAAAAGCTGCTGCACAGAGTTTTAATGTTAGACCTGCACCAAGAAAGGATGAGATTTTTTGAACAAGCTGTTTTTAGCACAAGATAAGGGGACTTTGCTTACATCTCTACAGACCAAAAGTCTGCTAGTAACTGTTTTTCATAAATAAGTTTATACACAAATTCAACAGCCAGTGCCGAATGATTAGTAGCAGGCATAGTGGGAGGTGGGCATGATTCATACAAAAAACTAACATATATTTGTACTTCTGCTTATGCTGTAGAACAGCTAATAGAATAATATGTAATTCTGTAGTATTCATTTATATATTTGCACCTTTTTACTGTGATAGAGTGCTGATCATGATGGACTTTTTTAGACTTAGCTGGGGAACACTGTCTGGTTAAATGACTTGTTCAAAGTCACTCTGGAGGTAAACTGAGTACTGCTTCCATGAAATAATAGATGAATACCTAGCACTGTCAGGAAACATTGGTAATAAGAAAAGAAACAGACTCAGGACTGACTCATTTTTCTTAGAAGTAAACTTCTTAAAGCGCTGATAAACTGTGGATGATTACATGACCTCTTTATAGCATTCATTCCTTATTGGAATCTTTCAAAACCTCAAGATATTTTGTGGTTTTCCCTACACTAATTTGAAACAGTCACTGCAGGAAACAGTACTGAGCATTCAGTATATTTTTCAGCTTCCTTTGATGTTCTTAAGGAAAGATATAAAACACTGCTGTGTAGTCACTGTGCTTTCCTCTTCCACCTCTATGTCCCATTATCAGTTCTGCTTACTCTTTTGACTTGGTGGGAGGCCCCCAGCTTAATACCACATGTCTTTGGTTATGTCTGGATGATGAAAAAGCATACGTGTGTCAAAACCAAATGCTGACTTACATTCAGAATGCACTGAGATCATCTTCCTGGGGTCATTAAAGGTACCGCTGTCTCAGGGATCAAGTCCAATCCGAGCCAAGTATGGGAAAAATATGCCTCCTGCGGTGGCTGGCAGTTTGATGGCCACCATTTCCAGTTGTGTGTCTACTTAAATTCTGCTGTCCAACACAGAAAATAACATATCTGTATATTTATATAATTACTCCCATCCACTTACATCATCATTTACAGGCAATTTTACTTCTTAGCTTTTTTTCACTAAAATGTTTTGACTTTTTCATAGTACTCACAAGTTCTGCAATATTTGAGGTAACTGTTTCCTGTGGATATGCGACTGCATATTTACTAGGGTAATCCAGCAGCTGGGGCATTTATAGATTGTAGACTGATGAGAATAACTGAGTTTGCTAGATTATCTGGTGGAGTAGTTCATAATTAAGCATAGTATTGCCTGAGAATAGGATGTGAGGCGGAATTCTCCTTGCTTCCAGCTTATATATGCAAGGAATTGAAGAAACAATCATCTAATAATACAAAGAACAAAAATAAAAGAGTAGCTGTTCAGTAACTCTAAAAGAAAATACAGAAGTCTGCCCAACACTGATTTGTATGACAGTTTCTGGGATTAATTGTTTTACTGTACTTGTAGCTCAGTCGGACTAGTCCAGGTCAACAAATGTAAAATAAATAAATAATAAAAATATAGACAGTGCTAGAACATTTAGGGGATCAAGACCTCATAACCCACACTATACAATGCAGGTAATGTATTTGAGCTGTTAAACACACATGCCTTTTTGTGGTCTTCACTATAAATCTCGTTTTAGATATTTTCCAGAAGTGCACTTCAGTATCTAAAAAAGTGAAAGAAATAAAGTTGGCTACTATTGCACTAAGACGTTTTTGTGGTAGTCTTCATTAATGTGAAAGTGATTTGGCTAAAGAAGAAATTTGTTTATTATTAAAAGCTGTAATGTGGAGAGAAACAACCTCTCCTTTTCTTACGGTACATAAAAAAGTCAAGACTATTACAATGTCTTTAGGCTTCCTAAAATGGTAAAACTGTACAACAGCTGTCAATATACCTTAAGTAGACTTCTGTACAATACCATCTTATTGTGCCATTTTGCATGTTGTAATAAAGTAAGATCATCTATCCCTCTTTATTCAATGTAACTGAAAAACATCTTACAACTGCGATAATGATCTCGGTCTATCTATCTATATATCTATCTATGTTTCTTTCTATCTGTTTATCTATCTGTTGTCTCCCTTTGAGTCTTTCTGTTTGTCTACCTATCTATTTATCTGCTTATTTATTTGTTGCATTTTGTTGACTGGGTAAGACTTACTAGCCTATGAAATCTTTACTGGGGAGACCCAAGAAGCAAGTTCCAGAGTAAAATATTAAAGTATAAAATCTGCAAAAGAACAATTTTCAGAGGTGTAATAGATATTTTCTAAGAAGTATTTTAATTTAAATTAAATTATTAATTATAATTTGAAATTAGCTCACTCTAGCCTGAATGCAAGTATGTAAACCACGTGTAAATGAATGACAAGCAGCTGAAATAATTTAATGTCAATTTAATTCAATGCCTGTGATTACTGCTGGACCAGACCTGTGATTACTGCTGGACCAGATGCTGCAGAAACAACAGCCATAACACATCAAGAGAGCTGCAAGGATGAAAAGATTGTGATCAGAGAATGATTTTGGAAGACATCTATGAATCAAGTGAACCAAGGAGAAAAAGCAATAGGCACATAAAAATGAGAACGGTGATATGAGACAGATAATAAATGAAGATGTGACTGAAATGACTCTATGACTAAGTGAAAAAAATTGTATGTTGAGAGGAATAAATAGGAGCTCATATCTAAGATGCATAATGCATATTTGGGGAAGAAAAGGATTACTTACTGGCTCTGAAGCACAGAGAGAAGGCACACTTATTGCAACTTCAACAACCTGGATTGACAAGTGGGCCTAGCTGTTACAATAGCTATGTAGTTGAAATGTCAGTGTGTAGTCAATGATAGCTCACTTTTTACAAAGCCTATATTAATCCACTCCATAAGGGGGGCAACAATAACGACATCTCCAACTTCCATCCCATCGCTATCCTATCCCCTATTCAAAACTTCCCGAGAAGTTAGTGCCCATCAAAAGGAGAAGTACTTATTTAAACCAGCCAAGATGCTGGTGTGAGGAAGGATACATCTTTCTTATGGTCCTAGGGGCGCAGACACTCACATAAATAAGAAATTTAAAAAATCACAAAATCCCATGGAATCAATAAAAATTTCAATTAAATTTAATTAAAAAAAAGGCCATGGGCCGTATTCATAGTCTCAAGTTTTGTCCATGCAAGGCAGTTATCCATGAAGACTGCCACTATGCTTATATGCAGACACAGTAAGTGTAGCTTATTTACACTGTACAAGGAAATATGAGGATATTTCGATAAACTCTCCCACTTATGTCTTTAAACTAGCTGAAGTTAATCATTAAGTATATGCTAATGACTATGTGAAAGTCTTGTATGACTTTGTATAGTTGGAAATTGTAGACAAATGTGGCTATGCACAGTCAAGCTTGAAAGACGTAAGGCAAGTGGTGGACAATGCAGCTTTTATTTTAATATTAAAAAAAAGAGGGTTAAAATATTTTATATAGGGGTATCCCTATTTGGACAACCTGATAGGGTTGTGCTTGAGGAGGTGGTAGAAGAAGGATGCTATGCTTTTGTCAGGGGACAGACCCCATATTTTTTCAATTTTTATATATAAGAGGGTAGTGTGGGTGGGAAGTAGGTGACAGGGTATAACAGATAGGGTAAAAGAAGGAAGGGGCAAAGAGAGGTGCTGCCTAAAAACATTCCCAGTCCACCAGACCTCAAATGTTTCTACTACCAGATAGTGTTACATTGGTGGAACCTGATGTTGAGGGCGCAGAGGCCTGTGGGGGCATGGCGGTCAGCATCAGTTGGTGCAGCAAGTCTTCTACCTGCTGAAGAGTTGCCTCAGTTGGCCAAAAATGTCTATGACCTGCTCCACCTTATCCTCAACCAAGTCCTGAAGGTCCCATTCAGTGAGGCTTGCCTTGCTGCTACATGCTAGGGTGCATACAGGACCGGTGCCATCATGCTGATCCTGTGAAGACATCCCTGGATGAGAAGAGAGTGAATGCTCTCTGACCTGGATGGCACACGATTGGGCTTCTCCTGAGGAATTTGGATCTGTAAAAAAATTTGAAAAATGAGACAGAAAGGAAATAAACCAGGGCAAAAGTGAATGAAGAGCAGCTACTGTCATTTCCCCTCACAAGGGAGGATCTTCTACAGACCCATAAGTCTGACAAGCCTCATATGTAAAGCTGTGGAAAGACTTATCATGGAACTAATCAATCATGACATAGGGAACCTTAAAACACTGGACCCATATCAGTTTGGATTAATCAAAGACAAGTCATGCTTACTCAACCTGGTGGAGCTTTTTGAAAAGGTCAGCAAGGCAATGGATGAAGGCAAAATGGTACACACCACACACCTTGACCTGGCCAAAGCTTATGATACAATTCCCCACTCAGCTATAGTAGAAAAGTTAAATAAACTTGTAATAACCCCCTATGTAACTTGTTGGATTGCCAACTGGCTCACAGATAGGACACAAGAAATCAAAATAAGGGAAGTTACATTCACAAAGAGACCAGTCACCACTCAAGTCTTTCAGGGTTCTGTGCTGGTACCACCTCTCTTGTTTGGCATCTCCTTTTTTGAAGTAAAGAATGATACCAAATGACTCTGGCTGACTAGGAGCAGCCATTGACATCCTCAAATGATTTAGCCATCCTGCAGGAAGGTTTATCCCAAATAAACAACTGGTGCCAAAACCATGGACTGAAACTAAATGCCAAAAATGCATTATTGTATCCTTTGGGAAGTCATCTATCCCAGGGAACAACTGCATTTTCAATATACCCCTAAGAGTTGACCCATTTGTTTAGGATTTGGGAACTTATGTGAACATTGACCTAACTTTTGATCAATGTGTGTCCATTGTTATAATAAAGTCCTTCTGTATTGCACAGCTTATAAACAAAGGGATTGTGGCTATATCTAGGGGTGGTATTGTCCCCCTTTACTCAGCCCTTATTAGGCCATTCATTGAATCTAATGACCCCTTTGGCATGTATTTTTCATACACATATAATAACTGGAACACCCACCCAGATACCTTACTAAAAGGATATAAGGTCTGTACAACATGTCCTACATGAACTGACTCAAAGCCATGTCACTACACTCTGTATCCTACAGACTGCTAAGAGGTGACCTGGGTTTGTCATACAAGGCATCCTCTGATAAAAATATTGATGTATTAAAAAAAATTGATGTATTAACTGCACATCAGCAAATCAAATGGCATCAGAAATATTCAGCCTGGGTCTAAACTACTTCTGCAACATCAACAGAACAGCTTGGAGGGACAGATGCTCTGGAACAGACTTCCCCTCCACATAAAACAAAGTTCATGCCTGAATTTGGATCTGTGGATGGGTATTAGAAAAGTTACCTCAGGACTTCCCCCTGTACTGCTAATTAATAATCTATATCTATGATATCTCAGTTATCCTCATTAGGGGTAATGTATAATTATCAACTGTGGGATGGGTAAAGCCAATCTCTAACTAAATAGGATAGATTAATTTGAGTACAAAAAGGGAAACTGGCTAAGCTTAAAATGGTCTGCAAGGACAGCTAACCTAGTAATTACTACTGAACCTATGAACATAGGAGTGCATAATTAATATAAGAAAAAGAGAGAAAGGGAGACAATGATAAACTAAGCACAATATATTCACACATAGTATCACACACCATTCATATTATTATTATCAGTCAGTTTTATTTTTATTACATCTTTGTTAAACTAAAACAAAAGGTTTGATAAGTGCTTATGCATACATGGGAGCTATGAGTACGTCAAGTCTTAACGGGATTTACATTTGCAGTCTACTGATAGTAACATAAGAAATGGCAATGCAGTTGATATTTCTGCCTGATATGGACTTGATTGCAATACTGTATTGAAAGTACTTTAGTCCTTCTATTACCATTCTTTGTAAATAGTCTTACAGTTGTATATAAATTAAATCAGTTAAAAGACTGAAAGTAACATTTTTTATTTCGTTGAAATAGGGTACAGAAAACACTTTAGTCCTTTTATTACCATTCTTAATAACTACTCTTGAGGGTTATATATAAATGAAATCAGTTAAAAAGTTTATTCATACTTACCAGTGACTTCACCCAATCTCTCCTCTGTTTTTGGTTATAGCTGTAATCAATTTAATTTCCTCTTCAGCTAGATAGAGAAGACATGAGACCATGGTTGATTACCTGTATCTCACCTTTTTCATTAACATTTCTGCTCTGACTACCAGTGCTCTGCTAGGCACTTCAGTTACTGTTGCAGTTACTTATTATATCGGTTTATTTTTTAAACATTTATTCACTTCTAAATTCTCATAGTGTATCAGTATTTCCTTTAATGCAAGTTGAAATAGTAGTAGTGCATCTTACATCAAATTGCTACACTTTTATATGTGTGCAGAGATTGTCTGTTTAGGAGAGGAGTGTTGTCTGGAATCTTACCATACATGTTCAGTCTTGGTTATACTTTCAGCTGTTATGGTTTGCATACCTAAGCCACAGTTTCATGTAACACTGGGCAGAAGCTGTATGCACACATAAAACGTAACAAATGAAAGGAAGTTTTCACTTCCTTTCAATTCATCCTTCATTAAACGAAATATTTACTGTTACTGATGGATGCAATACATATACTTCATCACAGTAGTGTGTGTTTTGATAATTTTCTACTTAACAACTGAAAACATATCAGGGATTGTTTAGAACATATACAGAAGTAATACAACTGGTCATCTCTCACTAAACTAAGTGCTGATCATTCTCTTGACACTGCAACTTCCATCACCCCTCCCCCAACCTTCTTCACTCTTACTAAGGTGTGGTACCTGACTGAGTTCAACATCTTGTATGTGCAGTTAATATTGTGGAAAAATGACTGTCTTATACAATTTTCTTACTAATAAATATTTTCTGGCCTACACAAACAAAATAGTTTCTTTACAAAAATGATCTGCATAAACCTCAACAATTAACTAAGGTAATATCTACTGTAAATGGCATTATGTGACAATGCAAATATTTTTGTTTGTGTATAAATACATACAGATTGTACTCGTGTATATACATCTGTATTTTACAGACATATAGATGCATATTATATGTAAACTGAAACAAACACCAAGTCATGTCATAGCAACTCCAGGAGATAACCTTTATTAAACACATATGATTTGATATGAGACATTATGTCTCGGTCTTGTTCGTTTAATAAAGGTTATCTCCTGGAGTTGGTACGACAAGACTTGGTGCTTGTTTCAGTTTAAAGTGTTCTGATTTTGCACCGAGTTCTCCATTTTGGGATCATTTTATGCATATTATACGTATTACATATATTCCTTTATACACACACATATGAATGAAAAAATTGTATTGTGATGTAATTTATATAGATTTGACTTCAGCATGTGACAGGGTCATACACATAACACTGATATTGATGTACTCTTGATAAGATAGATAGCTGCATGGCTTACTGTTAAAAGAAAAACACTTATTTCTCCAACATTCGCCAGAAGAAACACAGCGATTTCGATAAGCAAATAAAAGCTTTATTTACATGCATGGAGACCTGCCACATCGATGGTGGAATGTCAGCAGTCTAACTTCTGTACAAACTGCAGGGGTTTTTATAGCCCCTTCTGCACGTACACACACATACTCAACAAGATGTTTATCAGACACTGAGTTTCAGTTAAGACAGAAATATGCAAGGGTCAGTTTCAGTTAAGACAGAAATATGCAAGGGTCAGTTTCAGTTAAGACAGAAATATGCAAGGGTCATAAGATAATTACAAGTTCTGTTCTTTCTTGGACTGCAGGTTAACATCTGCACATTCTTTCATGGTCAGCCTGTTTAAGCAGGTCAAACAGTTCTTTTAGAAATTCTTTCTTTGCACACAAGATAGTTTAACCCTTATTATGCCTGATACAAAGTAGTTGTTCATACATAATTTTATTACATTTCCCCCTAACAACACTTTTTATCAGCAAAATATTTCACTACACATCCTGGTCATACAACTTTTCATTTGATTCGTATCCTTTGTACCCATAATAGTAAGCTTTTGTCATATTGGCAGTTATTACATTAGACATTAATATTCGGATGCACGGGATACAGCAGCAACCTAAAAACAAGAATATAATGGCACCAACACATACAGCAATTAGAATGTTCATCAAAACACTTCCCCAACTTCCAAACCAGTTCTGGAAGAATTCAGTCAATGGATTTTGTCCTGGTTTTGTCAGTTCAGACACCTTTTGAATAATTTCGAGGTGACTCTTAATTTCGTGCTGATTATCCGGGATAAATGAACAGCACTCCTCTTGGATAAGAGCGCAAGCACCTCCTTTTGCTGCTAGGGTGAAATCGAACGCCATACGGTTCTGCAACACTACTGTTCTCATTGCTGTCAATTCGTCCGTCACCAATTCTAGCGCAGAAAAAGTTGCATTACTCAAAGTCTCCAACAATTTTGACAATTTTCTGAGTTCCCAAATAGATTTTACTGTCCCATATGCTGGAAGAATACCAGCACCAGAAATCACATCATCACCCAAGTTCATAATAGAAGTATGTCAAAGTAGTATTAAACAGTTCAAAATGCTGTAATTATTTAAAGAAATGTTTGCTTTACTGATATGATGGACATATTACGATGGCTTATGTGAATACTGTAAAACTGCCATTTTTAAATAGAAATTCATTATAGCAGCAGCAGTAATGGAAATGCATATAGTGATCACTGAGAAAGTAATGTATTCTGGTGATGTTTAGTGCTTGTGCACGTGGTAGAAATGCAAATAGATTTAATTGTGTAGTACTGAAGTGTCAAGGATATTTTGGTGGCTCAAGATATACGTGTCTTTACTGGGAGATTTCTAAGTGTCACTCCT